>NW_027099591.1:0-28540 GCF_031753505.1 Anomalospiza imberbis | reverse complement strand
TACTAGCGGGCACTTTCCAGCCTGGGCGAGGCAAACAACCTCGAGAGATGTCACAGAGCATAAGTGGAGCACAGATGCTCAAAAGCAGCAAAGCTGAAGAGCCTGGCTCAGCTTGACTAGTGTGCAATTGACTGACTGCGAAAAACAAAGCAGCAGAGCACCGGGCTTCTGGGCGCTGTGAAGGCAATTGCCAAAACCAGGCAGCTGCTCCTTCCCAAGCACAGGCAGCTGCCTATGTTCTTGCTTGTCGACAAACTCACTCGCTGCCCTTCTTTTCAGCAGCTGCCACCGTCTTCTGTGCATCTCGCAGCCTCTGGCGACGAGCAAGACTTGCCAAGGTGGGACGCATCAGGACCAAGTCAAAACCCAGGCAAGTTGTCCTGGAACGCTTTCCATTCGCTTGCCGAGAGTGAATTCAAGAGGCAGGAGAGCGGCAGCCACCGTCCTCCGGCAGTCGGAAGGCTTCGCACACAAGCCCGCTTCTTTGCGGCTTTCGTTCTTCGCCTCTTCCAAGCAACCGCGATCTCTGCTTCTCGGAGGCGAAGAAGCGGCTAATTCGCGCACAGCTCAGTAGAGCGGCAGCGCAGCGCTCCGGAGCGCCGCTTCAAGCCGAAAGACGCCGGGAAGCGGCACTTTCCTCCGGATAGCTCCGGAGCCGCGCTTCTGCTTCTCTAGTCATCTCTAGCTTAGCGAAAAGCTTTCCCCACTCCATTTGGCAAGGGGAGAGCGTACCTGCACTGCACACTAACCGCGGTTTGCAAAGAAAGAGGATTTGCTGCACATTGCAAGGACACGGCTCTTTCCGAGGCAATCTGCAACCTGCTGTCAGATGGAAGTGCTCTCTGCCCTCTCCTGCCCAGCTCTAGGTACTCGCGGGCACTTTCCAGCCTGGCCGAGGCAAAAAACCTCGAGAGATTTCACAGAGCATAAGTGGAGCACAGATGCTCAAAAGCAGCAAAGCTGAAGAGCCTGGCTCAACTTCACTAGTGTGCAATTCATTGACTGCGAAAAACAAAGCAGCAGAGCACCGGGCTTCTGGGCGCTGTGAAGGCAATTGCCAAAAGCAGGCAGCTGCTCCTTCCCAAGCACAGGCAGCTGCCTATGTTCTTGCTTGTCGACAAACTCACACCGCTGCCCTTCTTTTCAGCAGCTGCCACCGTCTTCTGTGCATCTCGCAGCCTCTGGCGACGAGCAAGACTTGCCAAGGTGGGACGCATCAGGACCAAGTCAAAACCCAGGCAAGTTGTCCTGGAACGCTTTCCATTCGCTTGCCGAGAGTGAATTCAACAGGCAGGAGAGCAGCAGCCACCGTCTTCCAGCAGTCGGAAGGCTTCGCACACAAGCCCGCTTCTTTGCGGCTTCGTTCTTCGCCTCTTCCAAGCAACCGCGATCTCTGCTTCTCGGAGGCGAAGAAGCGGCTATTTTTGCGCACAGCTCAGTAGAGCGGCAGCGGAGCACTCCGGAGCGCCGCTTCTGCCGAAAGGACGCCGGGGAAGCGGCACTTTCCTCCGGATAGCTCCGGAGCCGCGCTTCTGCTTCTCTAGTCATCTCTAGCTTAGCGAAAAGCTTTCCCACTCCATTTGGCAAGGGGAGAGCGTACCTGCACTGCACACTAACCGCGGTTTGCAAAGAAAGAGGATTTGCTGCACATTGCAAGGACACGGCTCTTTCCGAGGCAATCTGCAACCTGCTGTCAGATGGAAGTGCCCTCTGCCCTCTTCTGCCCAGCTCTAGGTACTAGCGGGCACTTTCCAGCCTGGCCGAGGCAAACAACCTCGAGAGATGTCACAGAGCATAAGTGGAGCACAGATGCTCAAAAGCAGCAAAGCTGAAGAGCCTGGCTCAACTTCACTAGTGTGCAATTCATTGACTGCGA
Source organism: Anomalospiza imberbis (assembly GCF_031753505.1). Lineage (NCBI taxonomy): Eukaryota > Metazoa > Chordata > Aves > Passeriformes > Viduidae > Anomalospiza > Anomalospiza imberbis. The sequence goes on along the minus strand of NW_027099591.1, from coordinate 26,664 downwards.
AAAACAAAGCAGCAGAGCACCGGGCTTCTGGGCGCTGTGAAGGCAATTGCCAAAAGCAGGCAGCTGCTCCTTCCCAAGCACAGGCAGCTGCCTATGTTCTTGCTTGTCGACAAACTCAACCGCTGCCCTTCTTTTCAGCAGCTGCCACCGTCTTCTGTGCATCTCGGAGCCTCTGGCGACGAGCAAGACTTGCCAAGGTGGGACGCATCAGGACCAAGTCAAAACCCAGGCAAGTTGTCCTGGAACGCTTTCCATTCGCTTGCCGAGAGTGAATTCAACAGGCAGGAGAGCAGCAGCCACCGTCTTCCAGCAGTCGGAAGGCTTCGCACACAAGCCCGCTTCTTTGCGGCTTCGTTCTTCGCCTCTTCCAAGCAACCGCGATCTCTGCTTCTCGGAGGCGAAGAAGCGGCTAATTCGCGCACAGCTCAGTAGAGCGGCAGCGGAGCACTCCGGAGCGCCGCTTCTGCCGAAAGACGCCGGGAAGCGGCACTTTCCTCCGGATAGCTCCGGAGCCGCGCTTCTGCTTCTCTAGTCATCTCTAGCTTAGCGAAAAGCTTTCCCACTCCAGTTGGCAAGGGGAGAGCGTACCTGCACTGCACACTAACCGCGGTTTGCAAAGAAAGAGGATTTGCTGCACATTCCAAGGACAACGGCTCTTTCCGAGGCAATCTGCAACCTGCTGTCAGATGGAAGTGTTCTCTGCCCTCTCCTGCCCAGCTCTAGGTACTAGCGGGCACTTGCCAGCCTGGCCGAGGCAAACAACCTCGAGAGATTTCACAGAGCATAAGTGGAGCACAGATGCTCAAAAGCAGCAAAGCTGAAGAGCCTGGCTCAACTTCACTAGTGTGCAATTGACTGACTGCGAAAAACAAAGCAGCAGAGCACCGGGCTTCTGGGCGCTGTGAAGGCAATTGCCAAAACCAGGCAGCTGCTCCTTCCCAAGCACAGGCAGCTGCCTATGTTCTTGCTTGTCGACAAACTCACCGCTGCCCTTCTTTTCAGCAGCTGCCACCGTCTTCTGTGCATCTCGGAGCCTCTGGCGACGAGCAAGACTTGCCAAGGTGGGAGGCATCAGGACCAAGTCAAAACCCAGGCAAGTTGTCCTGGAACGCTTTCCATTCGCTTGCCGAGAGTGAATTCAAGAGGCAGGAGAGCGGCAGCCACCGTCCTCCGGCAGTCGGAAGGCTTGGCACACAAGCCCGCTTCTTTGCGGCTTCGTTCTTCGCCTCTTCCAAGCAACCGCGATCTCTGCTTCTCGGAGGCGAAGAAGCGGCTAATTCGCAGCACAGCTCAGTAGAGCGGCAGCGCAGCGCTCCGGAGCGCCGCTTCAAGCCGAAAAGACGCCGGGAAGCGGCACTTTCCTCCGGATAGCTCCGGAGCCGCGCTTCTGCTTCTCTAGTCATCTCTAGCTTAGCGAAAAGCTTTCCCCACTCCAGTTGGCAAGGGGAGAGCGTACCTGCACTGCACACTAACCGCGGTTTGCAAAGAAAGAGGATTTGCTGCACATTGCAAGGACACGGCTCTTTCCGAGGCAATCTGCAACCTGCTGTCAGATGGAAGTGCTCTCTGCCCTCTCCTGCCCAGCTCTAGGTACTAGCGGGCACTTTCCAGCCTGGCCGAGGCAAAAAACCTCGAGAGATTTCACAGAGCATAAGTGGAGCACAGATGCTCAAAAGCAGCAAAGCTGAAGAGCCTGGCTCAACTTCACTAGTGTGCAATTCATTGACTGCGAAAAACAAAGCAGCAGAGCACCGGGCTTCTGGGCGCTGTGAAGGCAATTGCCAAAAGCAGGCAGCTGCTCCTTCCCAAGCACAGGCAGCTGCCTATGTTCTTGCTTGTCGACAAACTCACCGCTGCCCTTCTTTTCAGCAGCTGCCACCGTCTTCTGTGCATCTCGGAGCCTCTGGCGACGAGCAAGACTTGCCAAGGTGGGACGCATCAGGACCAAGTCAAAACCCAGGCAAGTTGTCCTGGAACGCTTTCCATTCGCTTGCCGAGAGTGAATTCAAGAGGCAGGAGAGCGGCAGCCACCGTCCTCCAGCAGTCGGAAGGCTTGGCACACAAGCCCGCTTCTTTGCGGCTTCGTTCTTCGCCTCTTCCAAGCAACCGCGATCTCTGCTTCTCGGAGGCGAAGAAGCGGCTAATTCGCGGCACAGCTCAGTAGAGCGGCAGCGGAGCGCTCCGGAGCGCCGCTTCAAGCCGAAAGACGCCGGGAAGCGGCACTTTCCTCTCCGGATAGCTCCGGAGCCCCGCGCTTCTGCTTCTCTAGTCATCTCTAGCTTAGCGAAAAGCTTTCCCCACTCCATTTGGCAAGGGGAGAGCGTACCTGCACTGCACACTAACCGCGGTTTGCAAAGAAAGAGGATTTGCTGCACATTCCAAGGACACGGCTCTTTCCGAGGCAATCTGCAACCTGCTGTCAGATGGAAGTGCTCTCTGCCCTCTCCTGCCCAGCTGTAGGTACTAGCGGGCACTTTCCAGCCTGGCCGAGGCAAACAACCTCCAGAGATGTCACAGAGCATAAGTGGAGCACAGATGCTCAAAAGCAGCAAAGCTGAAGAGCCTGGCTCAGCTTGACTAGTGTGCAATTGACTGACTGCGAAAAACAAAGCAGCAGAGCACCGGGGCTTCTGGGCGCTGTGAAGGCAATTGCCAAAAGCAGGCAGCTGCTCCTTCCCAAGCACAGGCAGCTGCCTATGTTCTTGCTTGTCGACAAACTCAACCGCTGCCCTTCTTTTCAGCAGCTGCCACCGTCTTCTGTGCATCTCGGAGCCTCTGGCGACGAGCAAGACTTGCCAAGGTGGGACGCATCAGGACCAAGTCAAAACCCAGGCAAGTTGTCCTGGAACGCTTTCCATTCGCTTGCCGAGAGTGAATTCAACAGGCAGGAGAGCAGCAGCCACCGTCTTCCAGCAGTCGGAAGGCTTCGCACACAAGCCCGCTTCTTTGCGGCTTCGTTCTTCGCCTCTTCCAAGCAACCGCGATCTCTGCTTCTCGGAGGCGAAGAAGCGGCTATTTTGCGCACAGCTCAGTAGAGCGGCAGCGGAGCACTCCGGAGCGCCGCTTCTGCCGAAAGACGCCGGGAAGCGGCACTTTCCTCCGGATAGCTCCGGAGCCGCGCTTCTGCTTCTCTAGTCATCTCTAGCTTAGCGAAAAGCTTTCCCACTCCATTTGGCAAGGGGAGAGCGTACCTGCACTGCACACTAACCGCGGTTTGCAAAGAAAGAGGATTTGCTGCACATTGCAAGGGACACGGCTCTTTCCGAGGCAATCTGCAACCTGCTGTCAGATGGAAGTGCCCTCTGCCCTCTTCTGCCCAGCTCTAGGTACTAGCGGGCACTTTCCAGCCTGGCCGAGGCAAACAACCTCGAGAGATGTCACAGAGCATAAGTGGAGCACAGATGCTCAAAAGCAGCAAAGCTGAAGAGCCTGGCTCAACTTCACTAGTGTGCAATTCATTGACTGCGAAAAACAAAGCAGCAGAGCACCGGGCTTCTGGGCGCTGTGAAGGCAATTGCCAAAACCAGGCAGCTGCTCCTTCCCAAGCACAGGCAGCTGCCTATGTTCTTGCTTGTCGACAAACTCACCGCTGCCCTTCTTTTCAGCAGCTGCCACCGTCTTCTGTGCATCTCGGAGCCTCTGGCGACGAGCAAGACTTGCCAAGGTGGGACGCATCAGGACCAAGTCAAAACCCAGGCAAGTTGTCCTGGAACGCTTTCCATTCGCTTGCCGAGAGTGAATTCAACAGGCAGGAGAGCAGCAGCCACCGTCTTCCAGCAGTCGGAAGGCTTCGCACACAAGCCCGCTTCTTTTGCGGCTTCGTTCTTCGCCTCTTCCAAGCAACCGCGATCTCTGCTTCTCGGAGGCGAAGAAGCGGCTAATTCGCGCACAGCTCAGTAGAGCGGCAGCGGAGCGCTCCGGAGCGCCGCTTCAAGCCGAAAGACGCCGGGAAGCGGCACTTTCCCTCCGGATAGCTCCGGAGCCGCGCTTCTGCTTCTCTAGTCATCTCTAGCTTAGCGAAAAGCTTTCCCACTCCAGTTGGCAAGGGGAGAGCGTACCTGCACTGCACACTAACCGCGGTTTGCAAAGAAAGAGGATTTGCTGCACATTCCAAGGACACGGCTCTTTCCGAGGCAATCTGCAACCTGCTGTCAGATGGAAGTGCTCTCTGCCCTCTCCTGCCCAGCTCTAGCTACTAGCGGGCACTTTCCAGCCTGGCCGAGGCAAACAACCTCCAGAGATGTCACAGAGCATAAGTGGAGCACAGATGCTCAAAAGCAGCAAAGCTGAAGAGCCTGGCTCAGCTTGACTAGTGTGCAATTGACTGACTGCGAAAAACAAAGCAGCAGAGCACCGGGCTTCTGGGCGCTGTGAAGGCAATTGCCAAAAGCAGGCAGCTGCTCCTTCCCAAGCACAGGCAGCTGCCTATGTTCTTGCTTGTCGACAAACTCACACCGCTGCCCTTCTTTTCAGCAGCTGCCACCGGTCTTCTGTGCATCTCGGAGCCTCTGGCGACGAGCAAGACTTGCCAAGGTGGGAGGCATCAGGACCAAGTCAAAACCCAGGCAAGTTGTCCTGGAACGCTTTCCATTCGCTTGCCGAGAGTGAATTCAAGAGGCAGGAGAGCGGCAGCCACCGTCCTCCAGCAGTCGGAAGGCTTGGCACACAAGCCCGCTTCTTTGCGGCTTCGTTCTTCGCCTCTTCCAAGCAACCGCGATCTCTGCTTCTCGGAGGCGAAGAAGCGGCTAATTCGCGCACAGCTCAGTAGAGCGGCAGCGCAGCGCCTCCGGAGCGCCGCTTCAAGCCGAAAGACGCCGGGAAGCGGCACTTTCCTCCGGATAGCTCCGGAGCCGCGCTTCTGCTTCTCTAGTCATCTCTAGCTTAGCGAAAAGCTTTCCCACTCCAGTTGGCAAGGGGAGAGCGTACCTGCACTGCACACTAACCGCGGTTTGCAAAGAAAGAGGATTTGCTGCACATTCCAAGGACACGGCTCTTTCCGAGGCAATCTGCAACCTGCTGTCAGATGGAAGTGCTCTCTGCCCTCTCCTGCCCAGCTCTAGGTACTAGCGGGCACTTTCCAGCCTGGGCGAGGCAAACAACCTCGAGAGATGTCACAGAGCATAAGTGGAGCACAGATGCTCAAAAGCAGCAAAGCTGAAGAGCCTGGCTCAGCTTCACTAGTGTGCAATTGACTGACTGCGAAAAACAAAGCAGCAGAGCACCGGGCTTCTGGGCGCTGTGAAGGCAATTGCCAAAACCAGGCAGCTGCTCCTTCCCAAGCACAGGCAGCTGCCTATGTTCTTGCTTGTCGACAAACTCACCCGCTGCCCTTCTTTTCAGCAGCTGCCACCGTCTTCTGTGCATCTCGCAGCCTCTGGCGACGAGCAAGACTTGCCAAGGTGGGACGCATCAGGACCAAGTCAAAACCCAGGCAAGTTGTCCTGGAACGCTTTCCATTCGCTTGCCGAGAGTGAATTCAAGAGGCAGGAGAGCGGCAGCCACCGTCCTCCGGCAGTCGGAAGGCTTCGCACACAAGCCCGCTTCTTTGCGGCTTCGTTCTTCGCCTCTTCCAAGCAAACCGCGATCTCTGCTTCTCGGAGGCGAAGAAGCGGCTAATTCGCGCACAGCTCAGTAGAGCGGCAGCGCAGCGCTCCGGAGCGCCGCTTCAAGCCGAAAGACGCCGGGAAGCGGCACTTTCCCTCCGGATAGCTCCGGAGCCGCGCTTTCTGCTTCTCTAGTCATCTCTAGCTTAGCGAAAAGCTTTCCCACTCCATTTGGCAAGGGGAGAGCGTACCTGCACTGCACACTAACCGCGGTTTGCAAAGAAAGAGGATTTGCTGCACATTCCAAGGACACGGCTCTTTCCGAGGCAATCTGCAACCTGCTGTCAGATGGAAGTGCTCTCTGCCCTCTCCTGCCCAGCTCTAGGTACTCGCGGGCACTTTCCAGCCTGGCCGAGGCAAAAAACCTCGAGAGATTTCACAGAGCATAAGTGGAGCACAGATGCTCAAAAGCAGCAAAGCTGAAGAGCCTGGCTCAACTTCACTAGTGTGCAATTCATTGACTGCGAAAAACAAAGCAGCAGAGCACCGGGCTTCTGGGCGCTGTGAAGGCAATTGCCAAAAGCAGGCAGCTGCTCCTTCCCAAGCACAGGCAGCTGCCTATGTTCTTGCTTGTCGACAAACTCACCGCTGCCCTTCTTTTCAGCAGCTGCCACCGTCTTCTGTGCATCTCGCAGCCTCTGGCGACGAGCAAAGACTTGCCAAGGTGGGACGCATCAGGACCAAGTCAAAACCCAGGCAAGTTGTCCTGGAACGCTTTCCATTCGCTTGCCGAGAGTGAATTCAACAGGCAGGAGAGCAGCAGCCACCGTCTTCCAGCAGTCGGAAGGCTTCGCACACAAGCCCGCTTCTTTGCGGCTTCGTTCTTCGCCTCTTCCAAGCAAACCGCGATCTCTGCTTCTCGGAGGCGAAGAAGCGGCTATTTTGCGCACAGCTCAGTAGAGCGGCAGCGGAGCACTCCGGAGCGCCGCTTCTGCCGAAAGACGCCGGGAAGCGGCACTTTCCTCCGGATAGCTCCGGGAGCCCGCGCTTCTGCTTCTCTAGTCATCTCTAGCTTAGCGAAAAGCTTTCCCACTCCATTTGGCAAGGGGGAGAGCGTACCTGCACTGCACACTAACCGCGGTTTGCAAAGAAAGAGGATTTGCTGCACATTGCAAGGACACGGCTCTTTCCGAGGCAATCTGCAACCTGCTGTCAGATGGAAGTGCCCTCTGCCCTCTTCTGCCCAGCTCTAGGTACTAGCGGGCACTTTCCAGCCTGGCCGAGGCAAACAACCTCGAGAGATGTCACAGAGCATAAGTGGAGCACAGATGCTCAAAAGCAGCAAAGCTGAAGAGCCTGGCTCAACTTCACTAGTGTGCAATTCATTGACTGCGAAAAACAAAGCAGCAGAGCACCGGGCTTCTGGGCGCTGTGAAGGCAATTGCCAAAACCAGGCAGCTGCTCCTTCCCAAGCACAGGCAGCTGCCTATGTTCTTGCTTGTCGACAAACTCACCGCTGCCCTTCTTTTCAGCAGCTGCCACCGTCTTCTGTGCATCTCGGAGCCTCTGGCGACGAGCAAGACTTGCCAAGGTGGGACGCATCAGGACCAAGTCAAAACCCAGGCAAGTTGTCCTGGAACGCTTTCCATTCGCTTGCCGAGAGTGAATTCAACAGGCAGGAGAGCAGCAGCCACCGTCTTCCAGCAGTCGGAAGGCTTCGCACACAAGCCCGCTTCTTTGCGGCTTCGTTCTTCGCCTCTTCCAAGCAACCGCGATCTCTGCTTCTCGGAGGCGAAGAAGCGGCTAATTCGCGCACAGCTCAGTAGAGCGGCAGCGGAGCACTCCGGAGCGCCGCTTCTGCCGAAAGACGCCGGGAAGCGGCACTTTCCTCCGGATAGCTCCGGAGCCGCGCTTCTGCTTCTCTAGTCATCTCTAGCTTAGCGAAAAGCTTTCCCACTCCAGTTGGCAAGGGGAGAGCGTACCTGCACTGCACACTAACCGCGGTTTGCAAAGAAAGAGGATTTGCTGCACATTCCAAGGACAACGGCTCTTTCCGAGGCAATCTGCAACCTGCTGTCAGATGGAAGTGTTCTCTGCCCTCTCCTGCCCAGCTCTAGGTACTAGCGGGCACTTGCCAGCCTGGCCGAGGCAAACAACCTCGAGAGATTTCACAGAGCATAAGTGGAGCACAGATGCTCAAAAGCAGCAAAGCTGAAGAGCCTGGCTCAACTTCACTAGTGTGCAATTGACTGACTGCGAAAAACAAAGCAGCAGAGCACCGGGCTTCTGGGCGCTGTGAAGGCAATTGCCAAAACCAGGCAGCTGCTCCTTCCCAAGCACAGGCAGCTGCCTATGTTCTTGCTTGTCGACAAACTCACCGCTGCCCTTCTTTTCAGCAGCTGCCACCGTCTTCTGTGCATCTCGGAGCCTCTGGCGACGAGCAAGACTTGCCAAGGTGGGAGGCATCAGGACCAAGTCAAAACCCAGGCAAGTTGTCCTGGAACGCTTTCCATTCGCTTGCCGAGAGTGAATTCAAGAGGCAGGAGAGCGGCAGCCACCGTCCTCCGGCAGTCGGAAGGCTTGGCACACAAGCCCGCTTCTTTGCGGCTTCGTTCTTCGCCTCTTCCAAGCAACCGCGATCTCTGCTTCTCGGAGGCGAAGAAGCGGCTAATTCGCGCACAGCTCAGTAGAGCGGCAGCGCAGCGCTCCGGAGCGCCGCTTCAAGCCGAAAGACGCCGGGAAGCGGCACTTTCCTCCGGATAGCTCCGGAGCCGCGCTTCTGCTTCTCTAGTCATCTCTAGCTTAGCGAAAAGCTTTCCCACTCCAGTTGGCAAGGGGAGAGCGTACCTGCACTGCACACTAACCGCGGTTTGCAAAGAAAGAGGATTTGCTGCACATTGCAAGGACACGGCTCTTTCCGAGGCAATCTGCAACCTGCTGTCAGATGGAAGTGCTCTCTGCCCTCTCCTGCCCAGCTCTAGGTACTAGCGGGCACTTTCCAGCCTGGCCGAGGCAAAAAACCTCGAGAGATTTCACAGAGCATAAGTGGAGCACAGATGCTCAAAAGCAGCAAAGCTGAAGAGCCTGGCTCAACTTCACTAGTGTGCAATTCATTGACTGCGAAAAACAAAGCAGCAGAGCACCGGGCTTCTGGGCGCTGTGAAGGCAATTGCCAAAAGCAGGCAGCTGCTCCTTCCCAAGCACAGGCAGCTGCCTATGTTCTTGCTTGTCGACAAACTCACCGCTGCCCTTCTTTTCAGCAGCTGCCACCGTCTTCTGTGCATCTCGGAGCCTCTGGCGACGAGCAAGACTTGCCAAGGTGGGACGCATCAGGACCAAGTCAAAACCCAGGCAAGTTGTCCTGGAACGCTTTCCATTCGCTTGCCGAGAGTGAATTCAAGAGGCAGGAGAGCGGCAGCCACCGTCCTCCAGCAGTCGGAAGGCTTGGCACACAAGCCCGCTTCTTTGCGGCTTCGTTCTTCGCCTCTTCCAAGCAACCGCGATCTCTGCTTCTCGGAGGCGAAGAAGCGGCTAATTCGCGCACAGCTCAGTAGAGCGGCAGCGGAGCGCTCCGGAGCGCCGCTTCAAGCCGAAAGACGCCGGGAAGCGGCACTTTCCTCCGGATAGCTCCGGAGCCGCGCTTCTGCTTCTCTAGTCATCTCTAGCTTAGCGAAAAGCTTTCCCACTCCATTTGGCAAGGGGAGAGCGTACCTGCACTGCACACTAACCGCGGTTTGCAAAGAAAGAGGATTTGCTGCACATTCCAAGGACACGGCTCTTTCCGAGGCAATCTGCAACCTGCTGTCAGATGGAAGTGCTCTCTGCCCTCTCCTGCCCAGCTGTAGGTACTAGCGGGCACTTTCCAGCCTGGCCGAGGCAAACAACCTCCAGAGATGTCACAGAGCATAAGTGGAGCACAGATGCTCAAAAGCAGCAAAGCTGAAGAGCCTGGCTCAGCTTGACTAGTGTGCAATTGACTGACTGCGAAAAACAAAGCAGCAGAGCACCGGGCTTCTGGGCGCTGTGAAGGCAATTGCCAAAAGCAGGCAGCTGCTCCTTCCCAAGCACAGGCAGCTGCCTATGTTCTTGCTTGTCGACAAACTCACCGCTGCCCTTCTTTTCAGCAGCTGCCACCGTCTTCTGTGCATCTCGGAGCCTCTGGCGACGAGCAAGACTTGCCAAGGTGGGACGCATCAGGACCAAGTCAAAACCCAGGCAAGTTGTCCTGGAACGCTTTCCATTCGCTTGCCGAGAGTGAATTCAACAGGCAGGAGAGCAGCAGCCACCGTCTTCCAGCAGTCGGAAGGCTTCGCACACAAGCCCGCTTCTTTGCGGCTTCGTTCTTCGCCTCTTCCAAGCAACCGCGATCTCTGCTTCTCGGAGGCGAAGAAGCGGCTATTTTGCGCACAGCTCAGTAGAGCGGCAGCGGAGCACTCCGGAGCGCCGCTTCTGCCGAAAGACGCCGGGAAGCGGCACTTTCCTCCGGATAGCTCCGGAGCCGCGCTTCTGCTTCTCTAGTCATCTCTAGCTTAGCGAAAAGCTTTCCCACTCCATTTGGCAAGGGGGAGAGCGTACCTGCACTGCACACTAACCGCGGTTTGCAAAGAAAGAGGATTTGCTGCACATTGCAAGGACACGGCTCTTTCCGAGGCAATCTGCAACCTGCTGTCAGATGGAAGTGCCCTCTGCCCTCTTCTGCCCAGCTCTAGGTACTAGCGGGCACTTTCCAGCCTGGCCGAGGCAAACAACCTCGAGAGATGTCACAGAGCATAAGTGGAGCACAGATGCTCAAAAGCAGCAAAGCTGAAGAGCCTGGCTCAACTTCACTAGTGTGCAATTCATTGACTGCGAAAAACAAAGCAGCAGAGCACCGGGCTTCTGGGCGCTGTGAAGGCAATTGCCAAAACCAGGCAGCTGCTCCTTCCCAAGCACAGGCAGCTGCCTATGTTCTTGCTTGTCGACAAACTCACCGCTGCCCTTCTTTTCAGCAGCTGCCACCGTCTTCTGTGCATCTCGGAGCCTCTGGCGACGAGCAAGACTTGCCAAGGTGGGACGCATCAGGACCAAGTCAAAACCCAGGCAAGTTGTCCTGGAACGCTTTCCATTCGCTTGCCGAGAGTGAATTCAACAGGCAGGAGAGCAGCAGCCACCGTCTTCCAGCAGTCGGAAGGCTTCGCACACAAGCCCGCTTCTTTGCGGCTTCGTTCTTCGCCTCTTCCAAGCAACCGCGATCTCTGCTTCTCGGAGGCGAAGAAGCGGCTAATTCGCGCACAGCTCAGTAGAGCGGCAGCGGAGCACTCCGGAGCGCCGCTTCTGCCGAAAGACGCCGGGAAGCGGCACTTTCCTCCGGATAGCTCCGGAGCCGCGCTTCTGCTTCTCTAGTCATCTCTAGCTTAGCGAAAAGCTTTCCCACTCCAGTTGGCAAGGGGAGAGCGTACCTGCACTGCACACTAACCGCGGTTTGCAAAGAAAGAGGATTTGCTGCACATTCCAAGGACACGGCTCTTTCCGAGGCAATCTGCAACCTGCTGTCAGATGGAAGTGTTCTCTGCCCTCTCCTGCCCAGCTCTAGGTACTAGCGGGCACTTGCCAGCCTGGCCGAGGCAAACAACCTCGAGAGATTTCACAGAGCATAAGTGGAGCACAGATGCTCAAAAGCAGCAAAGCTGAAGAGCCTGGCTCAACTTCACTAGTGTGCAATTGACTGACTGCGAAAAACAAAGCAGCAGAGCACCGGGCTTCTGGGCGCTGTGAAGGCAATTGCCAAAACCAGGCAGCTGCTCCTTCCCAAGCACAGGCAGCTGCCTATGTTCTTGCTTGTCGACAAACTCACCGCTGCCCTTCTTTTCAGCAGCTGCCACCGTCTTCTGTGCATCTCGGAGCCTCTGGCGACGAGCAAGACTTGCCAAGGTGGGAGGCATCAGGACCAAGTCAAAACCCAGGCAAGTTGTCCTGGAACGCTTTCCATTCGCTTGCCGAGAGTGAATTCAAGAGGCAGGAGAGCGGCAGCCACCGTCCTCCGGCAGTCGGAAGGCTTGGCACACAAGCCCGCTTCTTTGCGGCTTCGTTCTTCGCCTCTTCCAAGCAACCGCGATCTCTGCTTCTCGGAGGCGAAGAAGCGGCTAATTCGCGCACAGCTCAGTAGAGCGGCAGCGCAGCGCTCCGGAGCGCCGCTTCAAGCCGAAAGACGCCGGGAAGCGGCACTTTCCTCCGGATAGCTCCGGAGCCGCGCTTCTGCTTCTCTAGTCATCTCTAGCTTAGCGAAAAGCTTTCCCACTCCAGTTGGCAAGGGGAGAGCGTACCTGCACTGCACACTAACCGCGGTTTGCAAAGAAAGAGGATTTGCTGCACATTGCAAGGACACGGCTCTTTCCGAGGCAATCTGCAACCTGCTGTCAGATGGAAGTGCTCTCTGCCCTCTCCTGCCCAGCTCTAGGTACTCGCGGGCACTTTCCAGCCTGGCCGAGGCAAAAAACCTCGAGAGATTTCACAGAGCATAAGTGGAGCACAGATGCTCAAAAGCAGCAAAGCTGAAGAGCCTGGCTCAACTTCACTAGTGTGCAATTCATTGACTGCGAAAAACAAAGCAGCAGAGCACCGGGCTTCTGGGCGCTGTGAAGGCAATTGCCAAAAGCAGGCAGCTGCTCCTTCCCAAGCACAGGCAGCTGCCTATGTTCTTGCTTGTCGACAAACTCACCGCTGCCCTTCTTTTCAGCAGCTGCCACCGTCTTCTGTGCATCTCGCAGCCTCTGGCGACGAGCAAGACTTGCCAAGGTGGGACGCATCAGGACCAAGTCAAAACCCAGGCAAGTTGTCCTGGAACGCTTTCCATTCGCTTGCCGAGAGTGAATTCAAGAGGCAGGAGAGCGGCAGCCACCGTCCTCCAGCAGTCGGAAGGCTTGGCACACAAGCCCGCTTCTTTGCGGCTTCGTTCTTCGCCTCTTCCAAGCAACCGCGATCTCTGCTTCTCGGAGGCGAAGAAGCGGCTAATTCGCGCACAGCTCAGTAGAGCGGCAGCGGAGCGCTCCGGAGCGCCGCTTCAAGCCGAAAGACGCCGGGAAGCGGCACTTTCCTCCGGATAGCTCCGGAGCCGCGCTTCTGCTTCTCTAGTCATCTCTAGCTTAGCGAAAAGCTTTCCCACTCCATTTGGCAAGGGGAGAGCGTACCTGCACTGCACACTAACCGCGGTTTGCAAAGAAAGAGGATTTGCTGCACATTCCAAGGACACGGCTCTTTCCGAGGCAATCTGCAACCTGCTGTCAGATGGAAGTGCTCTCTGCCCTCTCCTGCCCAGCTGTAGGTACTAGCGGGCACTTTCCAGCCTGGCCGAGGCAAACAACCTCCAGAGATGTCACAGAGCATAAGTGGAGCACAGATGCTCAAAAGCAGCAAAGCTGAAGAGCCTGGCTCAGCTTGACTAGTGTGCAATTGACTGACTGCGAAAAACAAAGCAGCAGAGCACCGGGCTTCTGGGCGCTGTGAAGGCAATTGCCAAAACCAGGCAGCTGCTCCTTCCCAAACACAGGCAGCTGCCTATGTTCTTGCTTGTCGACAAACTCACCGCTGCCCTTCTTTTCAGCAGCTGCCACCGTCTTCTGTGCATCTCGGAGCCTCTGGCGACGAGCAAGACTTGCCAAGGTGGGACGCATCAGGACCAAGTCAAAACCCAGGCAAGTTGTCCTGGAACGCTTTCCATTCGCTTGCCGAGAGTGAATTCAACAGGCAGGAGAGCGGCAGCCACCGTCCTCCGGCAGTCGGAAGGCTTGGCACACAAGCCCGCTTCTTTGCGGCTTCGTTCTTCGCCTCTTCCAAGCAACCGCGATCTCTGCTTCTCGGAGGCGAAGAAGCGGCTAATTCGCGCACAGCTCAGTAGAGCGGCAGCGGAGCGCTCCGGAGCGCCGCTTCAAGCCGAAAGACGCCGGGAAGCGGCACTTTCCTCCGGATAGCTCCGGAGCCGCGCTTCTGCTTCTCTAGTCATCTCTAGCTTAGCGAAAAGCTTTCCCACTCCAGTTGGCAAGGGGAGAGCGTACCTGCACTGCACACTAACCGCGGTTTGCAAAGAAAGAGGATTTGCTGCACATTGCAAGGACACGGCTCTTTCCGAGGCAATCTGCAACCTGCTGTCAGATGGAAGTGCTCTCTGCCCTCTCCTGCCCAGCTCTAGGTACTAGCGGGCACTTTCCAGCCTGGCCGAGGCAAACAACCTCCAGAGATGTCACAGAGCATAAGTGGAGCACAGATGCTCAAAAGCAGCAAAGCTGAAGAGCCTGGCTCAGCTTGACTAGTGTGCAATTGACTGACTGCGAAAAACAAAGCAGCAGAGCACCGGGCTTCTGGGCGCTGTGAAGGCAATTGCCAAAAGCAGGCAGCTGCTCCTTCCCAAGCACAGGCAGCTGCCTATGTTCTTGCTTGTCGACAAACTCACCGCTGCCCTTCTTTTCAGCAGCTGCCACCGTCTTCTGTGCATCTCGGAGCCTCTGACGACGAGCAAGACTTGCCAAGGTGGGACGCATCAGGACCAAGTCAAAACCCAGGCAAGTTGTCCTGGAACGCTTTCCATTCGCTTGGCGAGAGTGAATTCAAGAGGCAGGAGAGCGGCAGCCACCGTCCTCCGGCAGTCGGAAGGCTTGGCACACAAGCCCGCTTCTTTGCGGCTTCGTTCTTCGCCTCTTCCAAGCAAGCGCGATCTCTGCTTCTCGGAGGCGAAGAAGCGGCTAATTCGCGCACAGCTCAGTAGAGCGGCAGCGGAGCGCTCCGGAGCGCCGCTTCAAGCCGAAAGACGCCGGGAAGCGGCACTTTCCTCCGGATAGCTCCGGAGCCGCGCTTCTGCTTCTCTAGTCATCTCTAGCTTAGCGAAAAGCTTTCCCACTCCAGTTGGCAAGGGGAGAGCGTACCTGCACTGCACACTAACCGCGGTTTGCAAAGAAAGAGGATTTGCTGCACATTCCAAGGACACGCCTCTTTCCGAGGCAATCTGCAACCTGCTGTCAGATGGAAGTGCTCTCTGCCCTCTCCTGCCCAGCTCTAGGTACTAGCGGGCACTTTCCAGCCTGGGCGAGGCAAACAACCTCGAGAGATGTCACAGAGCATAAGTGGAGCATAGATGCTCAAAAGCAGCAAAGCTGAAGAGCCTGGCTCAGCTTCACTAGTGTGCAATTGACTGACTGCGAAAAACAAAGCAGCAGAGCACCGGGCTTCTGGGCGCTGTGAAGGCAATTGCCAAAACCAGGCAGCTGCTCCTTCCCAAGCACAGGCAGCTGCCTATGTTCTTGCTTGTCGACAAACTCACCGCTGCCCTTCTTTTCAGCAGCTGCCACCGTCTTCTGTGCATCTCGGAGCCTCTGGCGACGAGCAAGACTTGCCAAGGTGGGACGCATCAGGACCAAGTCAAAACCCAGGCAAGTTGTCCTGGAACGCTTTCCATTCGCTTGCCGAGAGTGAATTCAAGAGGCAGGAGAGCGGCAGCCACCGTCCTCCGGCAGTCGGAAGGCTTCGCACACAAGCCCGCTTCTTTGCGGCTTCGTTCTTCGCCTCTTCCAAGCAACCGCGATCTCTGCTTCTCGGAGGCGAAGAAGCGGCTAATTCGCGCACAGCTCAGTAGAGCGGCAGCGGAGCGCTCCAAAGCGCCGCTTCAAGCCGAAAGACGCCGGGAAGCGGCACTTTCCTCCGGATAGCTCCGGAGCCGCGCTTCTG
The DNA here is from genome assembly GCF_031753505.1 of Anomalospiza imberbis. NCBI lineage: Eukaryota > Metazoa > Chordata > Aves > Passeriformes > Viduidae > Anomalospiza > Anomalospiza imberbis. Next base: position 11,428 of record NW_027099591.1, on the reverse strand, counting down.
CTTCTCTAGTCATCTCTAGCTTAGCGAAAAGCTTTCCCACTCCATTTGGCAAGGGGAGAGCGTACCTGCACTGCACACTAACCGCGGTTTGCAAAGAAAGAGGATTTGCTGCACATTGCAAGGACACGGCTCTTTCCGAGGCAATCTGCAACCTGCTGTCAGATGGAAGTGCTCTCTGCCCTCTCCTGCCCAGCTCTAGGTACTAGCGGGCACTTGCCAGCCTGGCCGAGGCAAACAACCTCGAGAGATTTCACAGAGCATAAGTGGAGCACAGATGCTCAAAAGCAGCAAAGCTGAAGAGCCTGGCTCAACTTCACTAGTGTGCAATTCATTGACTGCGAAAAACAAAGCAGCAGAGCACCGGGCTTCTGGGCGCTGTGAAGGCAATTGCCAAAAGCAGGCAGCTGCTCCTTCCCAAGCACAGGCAGCTGCCTATGTTCTTGCTTGTCGACAAACTCACCGCTGCCCTTCTTTTCAGCAGCTGCCACCGTCTTCTGTGCATCTCGGAGCCTCTGGCGACGAGCAAGACTTGCCAAGGTGGGACGCATCAGGACCAAGTCAAAACCCAGGCAAGTTGTCCTGGAACGCTTTCCATTCGCTTGCCGAGAGTGAATTCAACAGGCAGGAGAGCAGCAGCCACCGTCTTCCAGCAGTCGGAAGGCTTCGCACACAAGCCCGCTTCTTTGCGGCTTCGTTCTTCGCCTCTTCCAAGCAACCGCGATCTCTGCTTCTCGGAGGCGAAGAAGCGGCTATTTTGCGCACAGCTCAGTAGAGCGGCAGCGGAGCACTCCGGAGCGCCGCTTCTGCCGAAAGACGCCGGGAAGCGGCACTTTCCTCCGGATAGCTCCGGAGCCGCGCTTCTGCTTCTCTAGTCATCTCTAGCTTAGCGAAAAGCTTTCCCACTCCATTTGGCAAGGGGAGAGCGTACCTGCACTGCACACTAACCGCGGTTTGCAAAGAAAGAGGATTTGCTGCACATTCCAAGGACACGGCTCTTTCCGAGGCAATCTGCAACCTGCTGTCAGATGGAAGTGTTCTCTGCCCTCTCCTGCCCAGCTCTAGGTACTAGCGGGCACTTGCCAGCCTGGCCGAGGCAAAAAACCTCGAGAGATTTCACAGAGCATAAGTGGAGCACAGATGCTCAAAAGCAGCAAAGCTGAAGAGCCTGGCTCAACTTCACTAGTGTGCAATTCATTGACTGCGAAAAACAAAGCAGCAGAGCACCGGGCTTCTGGGCGCTGTGAAGGCAATTGCCAAAAGCAGGCAGCTGCTCCTTCCCAAGCACAGGCAGCTGCCTATGTTCTTGCTTGTCGACAAACTCACCGCTGCCCTTCTTTTCAGCAGCTGCCACCGTCTTCTGTGCATCTCGCAGCCTCTGGCGACGAGCAAGACTTGCCAAGGTGGGACGCATCAGGACCAAGTCAAAACCCAGGCAAGTTGTCCTGGAACGCTTTCCATTCGCTTGCCGAGAGTGAATTCAACAGGCAGGAGAGCAGCAGCCACCGTCTTCCAGCAGTCGGAAGGCTTCGCACACAAGCCCGCTTCTTTGCGGCTTCGTTCTTCGCCTCTTCCAAGCAACCGCGATCTCTGCTTCTCGGAGGCGAAGAAGCGGCTAATTCGCGCACAGCTCAGTAGAGCGGCAGCGGAGCACTCCGGAGCGCCGCTTCTGCCGAAAGACGCCGGGAAGCGGCACTTTCCTCCGGATAGCTCCGGAGCCGCGCTTCTGCTTCTCTAGTCATCTCTAGCTTAGCGAAAAGCTTTCCCACTCCAGTTGGCAAGGGGAGAGCGTACCTGCACTGCACACTAACCGCGGTTTGCAAAGAAAGAGGATTTGCTGCACATTCCAAGGACACGGCTCTTTCCGAGGCAATCTGCAACCTGCTGTCAGATGGAAGTGTTCTCTGCCCTCTCCTGCCCAGCTCTAGGTACTAGCGGGCACTTGCCAGCCTGGCCGAGGCAAACAACCTCGAGAGATTTCACAGAGCATAAGTGGAGCACAGATGCTCAAAAGCAGCAAAGCTGAAGAGCCTGGCTCAACTTCACTAGTGTGCAATTGACTGACTGCGAAAAACAAAGCAGCAGAGCACCGGGCTTCTGGGCGCTGTGAAGGCAATTGCCAAAACCAGGCAGCTGCTCCTTCCCAAGCACAGGCAGCTGCCTATGTTCTTGCTTGTCGACAAACTCACCGCTGCCCTTCTTTTCAGCAGCTGCCACCGTCTTCTGTGCATCTCGGAGCCTCTGGCGACGAGCAAGACTTGCCAAGGTGGGAGGCATCAGGACCAAGTCAAAACCCAGGCAAGTTGTCCTGGAACGCTTTCCATTCGCTTGCCGAGAGTGAATTCAAGAGGCAGGAGAGTGGCAGCCACCGTCCTCCGGCAGTCGGAAGGCTTCGCACACAAGCCCGCTTCTTTGCGGCTTCGTTCTTCGCCTCTTCCAAGCAACCGCGATCTCTGCTTCTCGGAGGCGAAGAAGCGGCTAATTCGCGCACAGCTCAGTAGAGCGGCAGCGGAGCGCTCCGGAGCGCCGCTTCAAGCCGAAAGTCGCCGGGAAGCGGCACTTTCCTCCGGATAGCTCCGGAGCCGCGCTTCTGCTTCTCTAGTCATCTCTAGCTTAGCGAAAAGCTTTCCCACTCCAGTTGGCAAGGGGAGAGCGTACCTGCACTGCACACTAACCGCGGTTTGCAAAGAAAGAGGATTTGCTGCACATTGCAAGGACACGGCTCTTTCCGAGGCAATCTGCAACCTGCTGTCAGATGGAAGTGCTCTCTGCCCTCTCCTGCCCAGCTCTAGGTACTCGCGGGCACTTTCCAGCCTGGCCGAGGCAAAAAACCTCGAGAGATTTCACAGAGCATAAGTGGAGCACAGATGCTCAAAAGCAGCAAAGCTGAAGAGCCTGGCTCAACTTCACTAGTGTGCAATTCATTGACTGCGAAAAACAAAGCAGCAGAGCACCGGGCTTCTGGGCGCTGTGAAGGCAATTGCCAAAAGCAGGCAGCTGCTCCTTCCCAAGCACAGGCAGCTGCCTATGTTCTTGCTTGTCGACAAACTCACCGCTGCCCTTCTTTTCAGCAGCTGCCACCGTCTTCTGTGCATCTCGCAGCCTCTGGCGACGAGCAAGACTTGCCAAGGTGGGACGCATCAGGACCAAGTCAAAACCCAGGCAAGTTGTCCTGGAACGCTTTCCATTCGCTTGCCGAGAGTGAATTCAAGAGGCAGGAGAGCGGCAGCCACCGTCCTCCGGCAGTCGGAAGGCTTGGCACACAAGCCCGCTTCTTTGCGGCTTCGTTCTTCGCCTCTTCCAAGCAACCGCGATCTCTGCTTCTCGGAGGCGAAGAAGCGGCTAATTCGCGCACAGCTCAGTAGAGCGGCAGCGCAGCGCTCCGGAGCGCCTCTTCAAGCCGAAAGACGCCGGGAAGCGGCACTTTCCTCCGGATAGCTCCGGAGCCGCGCTTCTGCTTCTCTAGTCATCTCTAGCTTAGCGAAAAGCTTTCCCACTCCAGTAGGCAAGGGGAGAGCGTACCTGCACTGCACACTAACCGCGGTTTGCAAAGAAAGAGGATTTGCTGCACATTCCAAGGACACGGCTCTTTCCGAGGCAATCTGCAACCTGCTGTCAGATGGAAGTGCTCTCTGCCCTCTCCTGCCCAGCTCTAGCTACTAGCGGGCACTTGCCAGCCTGGGCGAGGCAAACCACCTCCAGAGATGTCACAGAGCATAAGTGGAGCACAGATGCTCAAAAGCAGCAAAGCTGAAGAGCCTGGCTCAGCTTCACTAGTGTGCAATTGACTGACTGCGAAAAACAAAGCAGCAGAGCACCGGGCTTCTGGGCGCTGTGAAGGCAATTGCCAAAACCAGGCAGCTGCTCCTTCCCAAGCACAGGCAGCTGCCTATGTTCTTGCTTGTCGACAAACTCACCGCTGCCCTTCTTTTCAGCAGCTGCCACCGTCTTCTGTGCATCTCGCAGCCTCTGGCGACGAGCAAGACTTGCCAAGGTGGGACGCATCAGGACCAAGTCAAAACCCAAGCAAGTTGTCCTGGAACGCTTTCCATTCGCTTGCCGAGAGTGAATTCAAGAGGCAGGAGAGCGGCAGCCACCGTCCTCCGGCAGTCGGAAGGCTTGGCACACAAGCCCGCTTCTTTGCGGCTTCGTTCTTCGCCTCTTCCAAGCAACCGCGATCTCTGCTTCTCGGAGGCGAAGAAGCGGCTAATTCGCGCACAGCTCAGTAGAGCGGCAGCGGAGCGCTCCGGAGCGCCTCTTCAAGCCGAAAGACGCCGGGAAGCGGCACTTTCCTCCGGATAGCTCCGGAGCCGCGCTTCTGCTTCTCTAGTCATCTCTAGCTTAGCGAAAAGCTTTCCCACTCCAGTTGGCAAGGGGAGAGCGTACCTGCCCTGCACACTAACCGCGGTTTGCAAAGAAAGAGGATTTGCTGCACATTGCAAGGACACGGCTCTTTCCGAGGCAATCTGCAACCTGCTGTCAGATGGAAGTGCTCTCTGCCCTCTCCTGCCCAGCTCTAGGTACTAGCGGGCACTTTCCAGCCTGGCCGAAGCAAACAACCTCGAGAGATGTCACAGAGCATAAGTGGAGCACAGATGCTCAAAAGCAGCAAAGCTGAAGAGCCTGGCTCAACTTCACTAGTGTGCAATTCATTGACTGCGAAAAACAAAGCAGCAGGGCACCGGGCTTCTGGGCGCTGTGAAGGCAATTGCCAAAACCAGGCAGCTGCTCCTTCCCAAGCACAGGCAGCTGCCTATGTTCTTGCTTGTCGACAAACTCACCGCTGCCCTTCTTTTCAGCAGCTGCCACCGTCTTCTGTGCATCTCGGAGCCTCTGGCGACGAGCAAGACTTGCCAAGGTGGGACGCATCAGGACCAAGTCAAAACCCAGGCAAGTTGTCCTGGAACGCTTTCCATTCGCTTGCCGAGAGTGAATTCAAGAGGCAGGAGAGCGGCAGCCACCGTCCTCCGGCAGTCGGAAGGCTTCGCACACAAGCCCGCTTCTTTGCGGCTTCGTTCTTCGCCTCTTCCAAGCAACCGCGATCTCTGCTTCTCGGAGGCGAAGAAGCGGCTAATTCGCGCACAGCTCAGTAGAGCGGCAGCGGAGCGCTCCGGAGCGCCGCTTCAAGCCGAAAGACGCCGGGAAGCGGCACTTTCCTCCGGATAGCTCCGGAGCCGCGCTTCTGCTTCTCTAGTCATCTCTAGCTTAGCGAAAAGCTTTCCCACTCCAGTTGGCAAGGGGAGAGCGTACCTGCACTGCACACTAACCGCGGTTTGCAAAGAAAGAGGATTTGCTGCACATTCCAAGGACACGGCTCTTTCCGAGGCAATCTGCAACCTGCTGTCAGATGGAAGTGCTCTCTGCCCTCTCCTGCCCAGCTCTAGGTACTCGCGGGCACTTTCCAGCCTGGCCGAGGCAAAAAACCTCGAGAGATGTCACAGAGCCTAAGTGGAGCACAGATGCTCAAAAGCAGCAAAGCTGAAGAGCCTGGCTCAACTTCACTAGTGTGCAATTCATTGACTGCGAAAAACAAAGCAGCAGAGCACCGGGCTTCTGGGCGCTGTGAAGGCAATTGCCAAAACCAGGCAGCTGCTCCTTCCCAAGCACAGGCAGCTGCCTATGTTCTTGCTTGTCGACAAACTCACCGCTGCCCTTCTTTTCAGCAGCTGCCACCGTCTTCTGTGCATCTCGCAGCCTCTGGCGACGAGCAAGACTTGCCAAGGTGGGACGCATCAGGACCAAGTCAAAACCCAGGCAAGTTGTCCTGGAACGCTTTCCATTCGCTTGCCGAGAGTGAATTCAAGAGGCAGGAGAGCGGCAGCCACCGTCCTCCGGCAGTCGGAAGGCTTCGCACACAAGCCCGCTTCTTTGCGGCTTCGTTCTTCGCCTCTTCCAAGCAACCGCGATCTCTGCTTCTCGGAGGCGAAGAAGCGGCTAATTCGCGCACAGCTCAGTAGAGCGGCAGCGGAGCGCTCCGGAGCGCCGCTTCAAGCCGAAAGACGCCGGGAAGCGGCACTTTCCTCCGGATAGCTCCGGAGCCGCGCTTCTGCTTCTCTAGTCATCTCTAGCTTAGCGAAAAGCTTTCCCACTCCATTTGGCAAGGGGAGAGCGTACCTGCACTGCACACTAACCGCGGTTTGCAAAGAAAGAGGATTTGCTGCACATTGCAAGGACACGGCTCTTTCCGAGGCAATCTGCAACCTGCTGTCAGATGGAAGTGCTCTCTGCCCTCTCCTGCCCAGCTCTAGGTACTAGCGGGCACTTGCCAGCCTGGCCGAGGCAAACAACCTCGAGAGATTTCACAGAGCATAAGTGGAGCACAGATGCTCAAAAGCAGCAAAGCTGAAGAGCCTGGCTCAACTTCACTAGTGTGCAATTCATTGACTGCGAAAAACAAAGCAGCAGAGCACCGGGCTTCTGGGCGCTGTGAAGGCAATTGCCAAAACCAGGCAGCTGCTCCTTCCCAAGCACAGGCAGCTGCCTATGTTCTTGCTTGTCGACAAACTCACCGCTGCCCTTCTTTTCAGCAGCTGCCACCGTCTTCTGTGCATCTCGGAGCCTCTGGCGACGAGCAAGACTTGCCAAGGTGGGACGCATCAGGACCAAGTCAAAACCCAGGCAAGTTGTCCTGGAACGCTTTCCATTCGCTTGCCGAGAGTGAATTCAACAGGCAGGAGAGCAGCAGCCACCGTCTTCCAGCAGTCTGAATGCTTCGCACACAAGCCCGCTTCTTTGCGGCTTCGTTCTTCGCCTCTTCCAAGCAACCGCGATCTCTGCTTCTCGGAGGCGAAGAAGCGGCTAATTTGCGCACAGCTCAGTAGAGCGGCAGCGGAGCACTCCGGAGCGCCGCTTCTGCCGAAAGACGCCGGGAAGCGGCACTTTCCTCCGGATAGCTCCGGAGCCGCGCTTCTGCTTCTCTAGTCATCTCTAGCTTAGCGAAAAGCTTTCCCACTCCATTTGGCAAGGGGAGAGCGTACCTGCACTGCACACTAACCGCGGTTTGCAAAGAAAGAGGATTTGCTGCACATTGCAAGGACACGGCTCTTTCCGAGGCAATCTGCAACCTGCTGTCAGATGGAAGTGTTCTCTGCCCTCTCCTGCCCAGCTCTAGGTACTAGCGGGCACTTGCCAGCCTGGCCGAGGCAAACAACCTCGAGGGATTTCACAGAGCCTAAGTGGAGCACAGATGCTCAAAAGCAGCAAAGCTGAAGAGCCTGGCTCAGCTTCACTAGTGTGCAATTCATTGACTGCGAAAAACAAAGCAGCAGAGCACCGGGCTTCTGGGCGCTGTGAAGGCAATTGCCAAAAGCAGGCAGCTGCTCCTTCCCAAGCACAGGCAGCTGCCTATGTTCTTGCTTGTCGACAAACTCACCGCTGCCCTTCTTTTCAGCAGCTGCCACCGTCTTCTGTGCATCTCGCAGCCTCTGGCGACGAGCAAGACTTGCCAAGGTGGGACGCATCAGGACCAAGTCAAAACCCAGGCAAGTTGTCCTGGAACGCTTTCCATTCGCTTGCCGAGAGTGAATTCAAGAGGCAGGAGAGCGGCAGCCACCGTCCTCCGGCAGTCGGAAGGCTTCGCACACAAGCCCGCTTCTTTGCGGCTTCGTTCTTCGCCTCTTCCAAGCAACCGCGATCTCTGCTTCTCGGAGGCGAAGAAGCGGCTAATTCGCGCACAGCTCAGTAGAGCGGCAGCGGAGCGCTCCGGAGCGCCGCTTCAAGCCGAAAGACGCCGGGAAGCGGCACTTTCCTCCGGATAGCTCCGGAGCCGCGCTTCTGCTTCTCTAGTCATCTCTAGCTTAGCGAAAAGCTTTCCCACTCCAGTTGGCAAGGGGAGAGCGTACCTGCCCTGCACACTAACCGCGGTTTGCAAAGAAAGAGGATTTGCTGCACATTCCAAGGACACGGCTCTTTCCGAGGCAATCTGCAACCTGCTGTCAGATGGAAGTGCTCACTGCCCTCTCCTGCCCAGCTCTAGGTACTAGCGGGCACTTGCCAGCCTGGCCGAGGCAAACAACCTCGAGAGATTTCACAGAGCATAAGTGGAGCACAGATGCTCAAAAGCAGCAAAGCTGAAGAGCCTGGCTCAACTTCACTAGTGTGCAATTGACTGACTGCGAAAAACAAAGCAGCAGAGCACCGGGCTTCTGGGCGCTGTGAAGGCAATTGCCAAAACCAGGCAGCTGCTCCTTCCCAAGCACAGGCAGCTGCCTATGTTCTTGCTTGTCGACAAACTCACCGCTGCCCTTCTTTTCAGCAGCTGCCACCGTCTTCTGTGCATCTCGGAGCCTCTGGCGACGAGCAAGACTTGCCAAGGTGGGAGGCATCAGGACCAAGTCAAAACCCAGGCAAGTTGTCCTGGAACGCTTTCCATTCGCTTGCCGAGAGTGAATTCAAGAGGCAGGAGAGTGGCAGCCACCGTCCTCCGGCAGTCGGAAGGCTTCGCACACAAGCCCGCTTCTTTGCGGCTTCGTTCTTCGCCTCTTCCAAGCAACCGCGATCTCTGCTTCTCGGAGGCGAAGAAGCGGCTAATTCGCGCACAGCTCAGTAGAGCGGCAGCGGAGCGCTCCGGAGCGCCGCTTCAAGCCGAAAGTCGCCGGGAAGCGGCACTTTCCTCCGGATAGCTCCGGAGCCGCGCTTCTGCTTCTCTAGTCATCTCTAGCTTAGCGAAAAGCTTTCCCACTCCAGTTGGCAAGGGGAGAGCGTACCTGCACTGCACACTAACCGCGGTTTGCAAAGAAAGAGGATTTGCTGCACATTGCAAGGACACGGCTCTTTCCGAGGCAATCTGCAACCTGCTGTCAGATGGAAGTGCTCTCTGCCCTCTCCTGCCCAGCTCTAGGTACTCGCGGGCACTTTCCAGCCTGGCCGAGGCAAAAAACCTCGAGAGATTTGACAGAGCATAAGTGGAGCACAGATGCTCAAAAGCAGCAAAGCTGAAGAGCCTGGCTCAACTTCACTAGTGTGCAATTCATTGACTGCGAAAAACAAAGCAGCAGAGCACCGGGCTTCTGGGCGCTGTGAAGGCAATTGCCAAAAGCAGGCAGCTGCTCCTTCCCAAGCACAGGCAGCTGCCTATGTTCTTGCTTGTCGACAAACTCACCGCTGCCCTTCTTTTCAGCAGCTGCCACCGTCTTCTGTGCATCTCGCAGCCTCTGGCGACGAGCAAGACTTGCCAAGGTGGGACGCATCAGGACCAAGTCAAAACCCAGGCAAGTTGTCCTGGAACGCTTTCCATTCGCTTGCCGAGAGTGAATTCAAGAGGCAGGAGAGCGGCAGCCACCGTCCTCCGGCAGTCGGAAGGCTTGGCACACAAGCCCGCTTCTTTGCGGCTTCGTTCTTCGCCTCTTCCAAGCAACCGCGATCTCTGCTTCTCGGAGGCGAAGAAGCGGCTAATTCGCGCACAGCTCAGTAGAGCGGCAGCGCAGCGCTCCGGAGCGCCTCTTCAAGCCGAAAGACGCCGGGAAGCGGCACTTTCCTCCGGATAGCTCCGGAGCCGCGCTTCTGCTTCTCTAGTCATCTCTAGCTTAGCGAAAAGCTTTCCCACTCCAGTAGGCAAGGGGAGAGCGTACCTGCACTGCACACTAACCGCGGTTTGCAAAGAAAGAGGATTTGCTGCACATTCCAAGGACACGGCTCTTTCCGAGGCAATCTGCAACCTGCTGTCAGATGGAAGTGCTCTCTGCCCTCTCCTGCCCAGCTCTAGCTACTAGCGGGCACTTGCCAGCCTGGCCGAGGCAAACCACCTCCAGAGATGTCACAGAGCATAAGTGGAGCACAGATGCTCAAAAGCAGCAAAGCTGAAGAGCCTGGCTCAGCTTCACTAGTGTGCAATTGACTGACTGCGAAAAACAAAGCAGCAGAGCACCGGGCTTCTGGGCGCTGTGAAGGCAATTGCCAAAAGCAGGCAGCTGCTCCTTCCCAAGCACAGGCAGCTGCCTATGTTCTTGCTTGTCGACAAACTCACCGCTGCCCTTCTTTTCAGCAGCTGCCACCGTCTTCTGTGCATCTCGCAGCCTCTGGCGACGAGCAAGACTTGCCAAGGTGGGACGCATCAGGACCAAGTCAAAACCCAAGCAAGTTGTCCTGGAACGCTTTCCATTCGCTTGCCGAGAGTGAATTCAAGAGGCAGGAGAGCGGCAGCCACCGTCCTCCGGCAGTCGGAAGGCTTGGCACACAAGCCCGCTTCTTTGCGGCTTCGTTCTTCGCCTCTTCCAAGCAACCGCGATCTCTGCTTCTCGGAGGCGAAGAAGCGGCTAATTCGCGCACAGCTCAGTAGAGCGGCAGCGGAGCGCTCCGGAGCGCCTCTTCAAGCCGAAAGACGCCGGGAAGCGGCACTTTCCTCCGGATAGCTCCGGAGCCGCGCTTCTGCTTCTCTAGTCATCTCTAGCTTAGCGAAAAGCTTTCCCACTCCAGTTGGCAAGGGGGAGAGCGTACCTGCCCTGCACACTAACCGCGGTTTGCAAAGAAAGAGGATTTGCTGCACATTGCAAGGACACGGCTCTTTCCGAGGCAATCTGCAACCTGCTGTCAGATGGAAGTGCTCTCTGCCCTCTCCTGCCCAGCTCTAGGTACTAGCGGGCACTTTCCAGCCTGGCCGAAGCAAACAACCTCGAGAGATGTCACAGAGCATAAGTGGAGCACAGATGCTCAAAAGCAGCAAAGCTGAAGAGCCTGGCTCAACTTCACTAGTGTGCAATTCATTGACTGCGAAAAACAAAGCAGCAGAGCACCGGGCTTCTGGGCGCTGTGAAGGCAATTGCCAAAACCAGGCAGCTGCTCCTTCCCAAGCACAGGCAGCTGCCTATGTTCTTGCTTGTCGACAAACTCACCGCTGCCCTTCTTTTCAGCAGCTGCCACCGTCTTCTGTGCATCTCGGAGCCTCTGGCGACGAGCAAGACTTGCCAAGGTGGGACGCATCAGGACCAAGTCAAAACCCAGGCAAGTTGTCCTGGAACGCTTTCCATTCGCTTGCCGAGAGTGAATTCAAGAGGCAGGAGAGCGGCAGCCACCGTCCTCCGGCAGTCGGAAGGCTTCGCACACAAGCCCGCTTCTTTGCGGCTTCGTTCTTCGCCTCTTCCAAGCAACCGCGATCTCTGCTTCTCGGAGGCGAAGAAGCGGCTAATTCGCGCACAGCTCAGTAGAGCGGCAGCGGAGCGCTCCGGAGCGCCGCTTCAAGCCGAAAGACGCCGGGAAGCGGCACTTTCCTCCGGATAGCTCCGGAGCCGCGCTTCTGCTTCTCTAGTCATCTCTAGCTTAGCGAAAAGCTTTCCCACTCCAGTTGGCAAGGGGAGAGCGTACCTGCACTGCACACTAACCGCGGTTTGCAAAGAAAGAGGATTTGCTGCACATTCCAAGGACACGGCTCTTTCCGAGGCAATCTGCAACCTGCTGTCAGATGGAAGTGCTCTCTGCCCTCTCCTGCCCAGCTCTA
>NW_027099590.1:0-28821 GCF_031753505.1 Anomalospiza imberbis | reverse complement strand
ACATATCCTCGTCCGTTCGGATATTTTGCAGGCAGCCGGCCACTCAGGGCCACTCAGGGCCACAGCCCCTGGAGACAAAGACCGGCCCTTTTCCCTGGGAAAGAAAAGTGGCCAGCCCAGGTTCCTGATGTCAGTTTGTAGGGTTCCCTTAGGACTTTCAGGGCAGCACAGGTTTGAGGTGAGGGCAGGTTGGGTCTGGGACATATCCTCGTCCGTTCGGATATTTTGCAGGCAGCCGGCCACTCAGGGCCTCAGCCCCTGGAGACAAAGACCGGCCCTTTTCCCTGGGAAAGAAAAGTGGCCAGCCCAGGTTCCTGATGTCAGTTTGTAGGGTTCCCTTAGGACTTTCAGGGCAGCACAGGTTTGAGGTGGGGGCAGGTTGGGTCTGGGACATATCCTCGTCCGTTCGGATATTTTGCAGGCAGCCGGCCACTCAGGGCCACAGCCCCTGGAGACAAAGACGGCCCTTTTCCCTGGGAAAGAAAAGTGGCCAGCCCAGGTTCCTGATGTCAGTTTGTAGGGTTCCCTTAGGACTTTCAGGGCAGCACAGGTTTGAGGTGGGGGCAGGTTGGGTCTGGGACATATCCTCGTCCGTTCGGATATTTTGCAGGCAGCCGGCCACTCAGGGCCACAGCCCCTGGAGACAAAGACCGGCCCTTTTCCCTGGGAAAGAAAAGTGGCCAGCCCAGGTTCCTGATGTCAGTTTGTAGGGTTCCCTTAGGACTTTCAGGGCAGCACAGGTTTGAGGTGGGGGCAGGTTGGGTCTGGGACATATCCTCGTCCGTTCGGATATTTTGCAGGCAGCCGGCCACTCAGGGCCACAGCCCCTGGAGACAAAGACCGGCCCTTTTCCCTGGGAAAGAAAAGTGGCCAGCCCAGGTTCCTGATGTCAGTTTGTAGGGTTCCCTTAGGACTTTCAGGGCAGCACAGGTTTGAGGTGGGGGCAGGTTGGGTCTGGGACATATCCTCGTCCGTTCGGATATTTTGCAGGCAGCCGGCCACTCAGGGCCTCAGCCCCTGGAGACAAAGACCGGCCCTTTTCCCTGGGAAAGAAAAGTGGCCAGCCCAGGTTCCTGATGTCAGTTTGTAGGGTTCCCTTAGGACTTTCAGGGCAGCACAGGTTTGAGGTGGGGGCAGGTTGGGTCTGGGACATATCCTCGTCCGTTCGGATATTTTGCAGGCAGCCGGCCACTCAGGGCCACAGCCCCTGGAGACAAAGACCGGCCCTTTTCCCTGGGAAAGAAAAGTGGCCAGCCCAGGTTCCTGATGTCAGTTTGTAGGGTTCCCTTAGGACTTTCAGGGCAGCACAGGTTTGAGGTGGGGGCAGGTTGGGTCTGGGACATATCCTCGTCCGTTCGGATATTTTGCAGGCAGCCGGCCACTGAGGGCCACTCAGGGCCACAGCCCCTGGAGACAAAGACCGGCCCTTTTCCCTGGGAAAGAAAAGTGGCCAGCCCAGCTTCCTGATGTCAGTTTGTAGGGTTCCCTTAGGACTTTCAGGGCAGCACAGGTTTGAGGTGGGGGCAGGTTGGGTCTGGGACATATCCTCGTCCGTTCGGATATTTTGCAGGCAGCCGGCCACTCAGGGCCTCTCAGGGCCACAGCCCCCGGAGACAAAGACCGGCCCTTTTCCCTGGGAAAGAAAAGTGGCCAGCCCAGCTTCCTGATGTCAGTTTGTAGGGTTCCCTTAGGACTTTCAGGGCAGCACAGGTTTGAGGTGGGGGCAGGTTGGGTCTGGGACATATCCTCGTCCGTTCGGATATTTTGCAGGCAGCCGGCCACTCAGGGCCACAGCCCCTGGAGACAAAGACCGGCCCTTTTCCCTGGGAAAGAAAAGTGGCCAGCCCAGCTTCCTGATGTCAGTTTGTAGGGTTCCCTTAGGACTTTCAGGGCAGCACAGGTTTGAGGTGAGGGCAGGTTGGGTCTGGGACATATCCTCGTCCGTTCGGATATTTTGCAGGCAGCCGGCCACTCAGGGCCTCAGCCCCTGGAGACAAAGACCGGCCCTTTTCCCTGGGAAAGAAAAGTGGCCAGCCCAGGTTCCTGATGTCAGTTTGTAGGGTTCCCTTAGGACTTTCAGGGCAGCACAGGTTTGAGGTGAGGGCAGGTTGGGTCTGGGACATATCCTCGTCCGTTCGGATATTTTGCAGGCAGCCGGCCACTCAGGGCCACTCAGGGCCACAGCCCCTGGAGACAAAGACCGGCCCTTTTCCCTGGAAAGAAAAGTGGCCAGCCCAGGTTCCTGATGTCAGTTTGTAGGGTTCCCTTAGGACTTTCAGGGCAGCACAGGTTTGAGGTGAGGGCAGGTTGGGTCTGGGGACATATCCTCGTCCGTTCGGATATTTTGCAGGCAGCCGGCCACTCAGGGCCTCAGCCCCTGGAGACAAAGACCGGCCCTTTTCCCTGGGAAAGAAAAGTGGCCAGCCCAGGTTCCTGATGTCAGTTTGTAGGGTTCCCTTAGGACTTTCAGGGCAGCACAGGTTTGAGGTGGGGGCAGGTTGGGTCTGGGACATATCCTCGTCCGTTCGGATATTTTGCAGGCAGCCGGCCACTCAGGGCCACAGCCCCTGGAGACAAAGACCGGCCCTTTTCCCTGGGAAAGAAAAGTGGCCAGCCCAGGTTCCTGATGTCAGTTTGTAGGGTTCCCTTAGGACTTTCAGGGCAGCACAGGTTTGAGGTGGGGGCAGGTTGGGTCTGGGACATATCCTCGTCCGTTCGGATATTTTGCAGGCAGCCGGCCACTCAGGGCCACAGCCCCTGGAGACAAAGACCGGCCCTTTTCCCTGGGAAAGAAAAGTGGCCAGCCCAGGTTCCTGATGTCAGTTTGTAGGGTTCCCTTAGGACTTTCAGGGCAGCACAGGTTTGAGGTGGGGGCAGGTTGGGTCTGGGACATATCCTCGTCCGTTCGGATATTTTGCAGGCAGCCGGCCACTCAGGGCCACAGCCCCTGGAGACAAAGACCGGCCCTTTTCCCTGGGAAAGAAAAGTGGCCAGCCCAGGTTCCTGATGTCAGTTTGTAGGGTTCCCTTAGGACTTTCAGGGCAGCACAGGTTTGAGGTGGGGGCAGGTTGGGTCTGGGACATATCCTCGTCCGTTCGGATATTTTGCAGGCAGCCGGCCACTCAGGGCCTCAGCCCCTGGAGACAAAGACCGGCCCTTTTCCCTGGGAAAGAAAAGTGGCCAGCCCAGGTTCCTGATGTCAGTTTGTAGGGTTCCCTTAGGACTTTCAGGGCAGCACAGGTTTGAGGTGGGGGCAGGTTGGGTCTGGGACATATCCTCGTCCGTTCGGATATTTTGCAGGCAGCCGGCCACTCAGGGCCACAGCCCCTGGAGACAAAGACCGGCCCTTTTCCCTGGGAAAGAAAAGTGGCCAGCCCAGGTTCCTGATGTCAGTTTGTAGGGTTCCCTTAGGACTTTCAGGGCAGCACAGGTTTGAGGTGGGGGCAGGTTGGGTCTGGGACATATCCTCGTCCGTTCGGATATTTTGCAGGCAGCCGGCCACTGAGGGCCACTCAGGGCCACAGCCCCTGGAGACAAAGACCGGCCCTTTTCCCTGGGAAAGAAAAGTGGCCAGCCCAGCTTCCTGATGTCAGTTTGTAGGGTTCCCTTAGGACTTTCAGGGCAGCACAGGTTTGAGGTGGGGGCAGGTTGGGTCTGGGACATATCCTCGTCCGTTCGGATATTTTGCAGGCAGCCGGCCACTCAGGGCCTCTCAGGGCCACAGCCCCCGGAGACAAAGACCGGCCCTTTTCCCTGGGAAAGAAAAGTGGCCAGCCCAGCTTCCTGATGTCAGTTTGTAGGGTTCCCTTAGGACTTTCAGGGCAGCACAGGTTTGAGGTGGGGGCAGGTTGGGTCTGGGACATATCCTCGTCCGTTCGGATATTTTGCAGGCAGCCGGCCACTCAGGGCCACAGCCCCTGGAGACAAAGACCGGCCCTTTTCCCTGGGAAAGAAAAGTAGCCAGCCCAGGTTCCTGATGTCAGTTTGTAGGGTTCCCTTAGGACTTTCAGGGCAGCACAGGTTTGAGGTGGGGGCAGGTTGGGTCTGGGACATATCCTCGTCCGTTCGGATATTTTGCAGGCAGCCGGCCACTCAGGGCCACAGCCCCTGGAGACAAAGACCGGCCCTTTTCCCTGGGAAAGAAAAGTGGCCAGCCCAGGTTCCTGATGTCAGTTTGTAGGGTTCCCTTAGGACTTTCAGGGCAGCACAGGTTTGAGGTGGGGGCAGGTTGGGTCTGGGACATATCCTCGTCCGTTCGGATATTTTGCAGGCAGCCGCCCACTCAGGGCCACAGCCCCTGGAGACAAAGACCGGCCCTTTTCCCTGGGAAAGAAAAGTGGCCAGCCCAGGTTCCTGATGTCAGTTTGTAGGGTTCCCTTAGGACTTTCAGGGCAGCACAGGTTTGAGGTGGGGGCAGGTTGGGTCTGGGACATATCCTCGTCCGTTCGGATATTTTGCAGGCAGCCGGCCACTCAGGGCCACAGCCCCTGGAGACAAAGACCGGCCCTTTTCCCTGGGAAAGAAAAGTGGCCAGCCCAGCTTCCTGATGTCAGTTTGTAGGGTTCCCTTAGGACTTTCAGGGCAGCACAGGTTTGAGGTGGGGGCAGGTTGGGTCTGGGACATATCCTCGTCCGTTCGGATATTTTGCAGGCAGCCGGCCACTGAGGGCCACTCAGGGCCACAGCCCCTGGAGACAAAGACCGGCCCTTTTCCCTGGGAAAGAAAAGTGGCCAGCCCAGCTTCCTGATGTCAGTTTGTAGGGTTCCCTTAGGACTTTCAGGGCAGCACAGGTTTGAGGTGAGGGCAGGTTGGGTCTGGGATATATCCTCGTCCGTTCAGATATTTTGCAGGCAGCCGGCCACTCAGGGCCACAGCCCCTGGAGACAAAGACCGGCCCTTTTCCCTGGGAAAGAAAAGTGGCCAGCCCAGCTTCCTGATGTCAGTTTGTAGGGTTCCCTTAGGACTTTCAGGGCAGCACAGGTTTGAGGTGGGGGCAGGTTGGGTCTGGGACATATCCTCGTCCGTTCGGATATTTTGCAGGCAGCCGGCCACTCAGGGCCACAGCCCCTGGAGACAAAGACCGGCCCTTTTCCCTGGGAAAGAAAAGTGGCCAGCCCAGGTTCCTGATGTCAGTTTGTAGGGTTCCCTTAGGACTTTCAGGGCAGCACAGGTTTGAGGTGGGGGCAGGTTGGGTCTGGGAAATATCCTCGTCCGTTCGGATATTTTGCAGGCAGCCGGCCACTCAGGGCCACAGCCCCTGGAGACAAAGACCGGCCCTTTTCCCTGGGAAAGAAAAGTGGCCAGCCCAGGTTCCTGATGTCAGTTTGTAGGGTTCCCTTAGGACTTTCAGGGCAGCACAGGTTTGAGGTGGGGGCAGGTTGGGTCTGGGACATATCCTCGTCCGTTCGGATATTTTGCAGGCAGCCGGCCACTCAGGGCCACAGCCCCTGGAGACAAAGACCGGCCCTTTTCCCTGGGAAAGAAAAGTGGCCAGCCCAGCTTCCTGATGTCAGTTTGTAGGGTTCCCTTAGGACTTTCAGGGCAGCACAGGTTTGAGGTGGGGGCAGGTTGGGTCTGGGACATATCCTCGTCCGTTCGGATATTTTGCAGGCAGCCGGCCACTCAGGGCCACAGCCCCTGGAGACAAAGACCGGCCCTTTTCCCTGGGAAAGAAAAGTGGCCAGCCCAGGTTCCTGATGTCAGTTTGTAGGGTTCCCTTAGGACTTTCAGGGCAGCACAGGTTTGAGGTGAGGGTAGGTTGGGTCTGGGACATATCCTCGTCCGTTCGGATATTTTGCAGGCAGCCGGCCACTCAGGGCCACAGCCCCCGGAGACAAAGACCGGCCCTTTTCCCTGGGAAAGAAAAGTGGCCAGCCCAGCTTCCTGATGTCAGTTTGTAGGGTTCCCTTAGGACTTTCAGGGCAGCACAGGTTTGAGGTGGGGGCAGGTTGGGTCTGGGACATATCCTCGTCCGTTCGGATATTTTGCAGGCAGCCGGCCACTCAGGGCCACTCAGCCGGCGACAGCCCCTGGAGACAAAGACCGGCCCTTTTCCCTGGGAAAGAAAAGTAGCCAGCCCAGGTTCCTGATGTCAGTTTGTAGGGTTCCCTTAGGACTTTCAGGGCAGCACAGGTTTGAGGTGGGGGCAGGTTGGGTCTGGGACATATCCTCGTCCGTTCGGATATTTTGCAGGCAGCCGGCCACTCAGGGCCACAGCCCCTGGAGACAAAGACCGGCCCTTTTCCCTGGGAAAGAAAAGTGGCCAGCCCAGGTTCCTGATGTCAGTTTGTAGGGTTCCCTTAGGACTTTCAGGGCAGCACAGGTTTGAGGTGGGGGCAGGTTGGGTCTGGGACATATCCTCGTCCGTTCGGATATTTTGCAGGCAGCCGGCCACTCAGGGCCACAGCCCCTGGAGACAAAGACCGGCCCTTTTCCCTGGGAAAGAAAAGTGGCCAGCCCAGCTTCCTGATGTCAGTTTGTAGGGTTCCCTTAGGACTTTCAGGGCAGCACAGGTTTGAGGTGGGGGCAGGTTGGGTCTGGGACATATCCTCGTCCGTTCGGATATTTTGCAGGCAGCCGGCCACTCAGGGCCACTCAGGGCCACAGCCCCTGGAGACAAAGACCGGCCCTTTTCCCTGGGAAAGAAAAGTGGCCAGCCCAGGTTCCTGATGTCAGTTTGTAGGGTTCCCTTAGGACTTTCAGGGCAGCACAGGTTTGAGGTGGGGGCAGGTTGGGTCTGGGACATATCCTCGTCCGTTCGGATATTTTGCAGGCAGCCGGCCACTCAGGGCCTCTCAGGGCCACAGCCCCCGGAGACAAAGACCGGCCCTTTTCCCTGGGAAAGAAAAGTGGCCAGCCCAGCTTCCTGATGTCAGTTTGTAGGGTTCCCTTAGGACTTTCAGGGCAGCACAGGTTTGAGGTGGGGGCAGGTTGGGTCTGGGACATATCCTCGTCCGTTCGGATATTTTGCAGGCAGCCGGCCACTCAGGGCCACAGCCCCTGGAGACAGAGACCGGCCCTTTTCCCTGGGAAAGAAAAGTAGCCAGCCCAGGTTCCTGATGTCAGTTTGTAGGGTTCCCTTAGGACTTTCAGGGCAGCACAGGTTTGAGGTGGGGGCAGGTTGGGTCTGGGACATATCCTCGTCCGTTCGGATATTTTGCAGGCAGCCGGCCACTCAGGGCCACAGCCCCTGGAGACAAAGACCGGCCCTTTTCCCTGGGAAAGAAAAGTGGCCAGCCCAGGTTCCTGATGTCAGTTTGTAGGGTTCCCTTAGGACTTTCAGGGCAGCACAGGTTTGAGGTGGGGGCAGGTTGGGTCTGGGACATATCCTCGTCCGTTCGGATATTTTGCAGGCAGCCGGCCACTCAGGGCCACAGCCCCTGGAGACAAAGACCGGCCCTTTTCCCTGGGAAAGAAAAGTGGCCAGCCCAGCTTCCTGATGTCAGTTTGTAGGGTTCCCTTAGGACTTTCAGGGCAGCACAGGTTTGAGGTGGGGGCAGGTTGGGTCTGGGACATATCCTCGTCCGTTTGGATATTTTGCAGGCAGCCGGCCACTCAGGGCCACTCAGGGCCACAGCCCCTGGAGACAAAGACCGGCCCTTTTCCCTGGGAAAGAAAAGTGGCCAGCCCAGCTTCCTGATGTCAGTTTGTAGGGTTCCCTTAGGACTTTCAGGGCAGCACAGGTTTGAGGTGGGGGCAGGTTGGGTCTGGGACATATCCTCGTCCGTTCGGATATTTTGCAGGCAGCCGGCCACTCAGGGCCACAGCCCCTGGAGACAAAGACCGGCCCTTTTCCCTGGGAAAGAAAAGTGGCCAGCCCAGGTTCCTGATGTCAGTTTGTAGGGTTCCCTTAGGACTTTCAGGGCAGCACAGGTTTGAGGTGAGGGCAGGTTGGGTCTGGGACATATCCTCGTCCGTTCGGATATTTTGCAGGCAGCCGGCCACTCAGGGCCTCAGCCCCTGGAGACAAAGACCGGCCCTTTTCCCTGGGAAAGAAAAGTGGCCAGCCCAGGTTCCTGATGTCAGTTTGTAGGGTTCCCTTAGGACTTTCAGGGCAGCACAGGTTTGAGGTGGGGGCAGGTTGGGTCTGGGACATATCCTTGTCCGTTCGGATATTTTGCAGGCAGCCGGCCACTGAGGGCCACTCAGGGCCTCAGCCCCTGGAGACAAAGACCGGCCCTTTTCCCTGGGAAAGAAAAGTGGCCAGCCCAGCTTCCTGATGTCAGTTTGTAGGGTTCCCTTAGGACTTTCAGGGCAGCACAGGTTTGAGGTGGGGGCAGGTTGGGTCTGGGACATATCCTCGTCCGTTCGGATATTTTGCAGGCAGCCGGCCACTCAGGGCCACAGCCCCTGGAGACAAAGACCGGCCCTTTTCCCTGGGAAAGAAAAGTGGCCAGCCCAGGTTCCTGATGTCAGTTTGTAGGGTTCCCTTAGGACTTTCAGGGCAGCACAGGTTTGAGGTGGGGGCAGGTTGGGTCTGGGACATATCCTCGTCCGTTCGGATATTTTGCAGGCAGCCGGCCACTCAGGGCCACTCAGGGCCACAGCCCCTGGAGACAAAGACCGGCCCTTTTCCCTGGGAAAGAAAAGTGGCCAGCCCAGCTTCCTGATGTCAGTTTGTAGGGTTCCCTTAGGACTTTCAGGGCAGCACAGGTTTGAGGTGGGGGCAGGTTGGGTCTGGGACATATCCTCGTCCGTTCGGATATTTTGCAGGCAGCCGGCCACTCAGGGCCACTCAGCCGGCCACAGCCCCTGGAGACAAAGACCGGCCCTTTTCCCTGGGAAAGAAAAGTGGCCAGCCCAGGTTCCTGATGTCAGTTTGTAGGGTTCCCTTAGGACTTTCAGGGCAGCACAGGTTTGAGGGGGGGGCAGGTTGGGTCTGGGACATATCCTCGTCCGTTCGGATATTTTGCAGGCAGCCGGCCACTCAGGGCCACAGCCCCTGGAGACAAAGACCGGCCCTTTTCCCTGGGAAAGAAAAGTGGCCAGCCCAGCTTCCTGATGTCAGTTTGTAGGGTTCCCTTAGGACTTTCAGGGCAGCACAGGTTTGAGGTGGGGGCAGGTTGGGTCTGGGACATATCCTCGTCCGTTCGGATATTTTGCAGGCAGCCGGCCACTCAGGGCCACTCAGGGCCACAGCCCCTGGAGACAAAGACCGGCCCTTTTCCCTGGGAAAGAAAAGTGGCCAGCCCAGCTTCCTGATGTCAGTTTGTAGGGTTCCCTTAGGACTTTCAGGGCAGCACAGGTTTGAGGTGGGGGCAGGTTGGGTCTGGGACATATCCTCGTCCGTTCGGATATTTTGCAGGCAGCCGGCCACTCAGGGCCACTCAGCCGGCCACAGCCCCTGGAGACAAAGACCGGCCCTTTTCCCTGGGAAAGAAAAGTGGCCAGCCCAGGTTCCTGATGTCAGTTTGTAGGGTTCCCTTAGGACTTTCAGGGCAGCACAGGTTTGAGGTGAGGGCAGGTTGGGTCTGGGACATATCCTCGTCCGTTCGGATATTTTGCAGGCAGCCGGCCACTCAGGGCCACAGCCCCTGGAGAAAAAGACCGGCCCTTTTCCCTGGGAAAGAAAAGTGGCCAGCCCAGGTTCCTGATGTCAGTTTGTAGGGTTCCCTTAGGACTTTCAGGGCAGCACAGGTTTGAGGTGGGGGCAGGTTGGGTCTGGGACATATCCTCGTCCGTTCGGATATTTTGCAGGCAGCCGGCCACTCAGGGCCACAGCCCCCGGAGACAAAGACCGGCCCTTTTCCCTGGGAAAGAAAAGTGGCCAGCCCAGGTTCCTGATGTCAGTTTGTAGGGTTCTCTTGGGACTGTCAGGGCAGCACAGGTTTGAGGTGGGGGCAGGTTGGGTCTGGGACATATCCTCGTCCGTTCGGATATTTTGCAGGCAGCCGGCCACTCAGGGCCACAGCCCCTGGAGACAAAGACCGGCCCTTTTCCCTGGGAAAGAAAAGTGGCCAGCCCAGGTTCCTGATGTCAGTTTGTAGGGTTCCCTTAGGACTTTCAGGGCAGCACAGGTTTGAGGTGGGGGCAGGTTGGGTCTGGGACATATCCTCGTCCGTTCGGATATTTTGCAGGCAGCCGGCCACTCAGGGCCACAGCCCCTGGAGACAAAGACCGGCCCTTTTCCCTGGGAAAGAAAAGTGGCCAGCCCAGGTTCCTGATGTCAGTTTGTAGGGTTCCCTTAGGACTTTCAGGGCAGCACAGGTTTGAGGTGGGGGCAGGTTGGGTCTGGGACATATCCTCGTCCGTTCGGATATTTTGCAGGCAGCCGGCCACTCAGGGCCACAGCCCCTGGAGACAAAGACCGGCCCTTTTCCCTGGGAAAGAAAAGTGGCCAGCCCAGGTTCCTGATGTCAGTTTGTAGGGTTCCCTTAGGACTTTCAGGGCAGCACAGGTTTGAGGTGAGGGCAGGTTGGGTCTGGGACATATCCTCGTCCGTTCGGATATTTTGCAGGCAGCCGGCCACTCAGGGCCACTCAGCCGGCCACAGCCCCTGGAGACAAAGACTGGCCCTTTTCCCTGGGAAAGAAAAGTGGCCAGCCCAGGTTCCTGATGTCAGTTTGTAGGGTTCCCTTAGGACTTTCAGGGCAGCACAGGTTTGAGGTGGGGGCAGGTTGGGTCTGGGACATATCCTCGTCCGTTCGGATATTTTGCAGGCAGCCGGCCACTCAGGGCCACAGCCCCTGGAGACAAAGACCGGCCCTTTTCCCTGGGAAAGAAAAGTGGCCAGCCCAGGTTCCTGATGTCAGTTTGTAGGGTTCCCTTAGGACTTTCAGGGCAGCACAGGTTTGAGGTGGGGGCAGGTTGGGTCTGGGACATATCCTCGTCCGTTCGGATATTTTGCAGGCAGCCGGCCACTCAGGGCCACAGCCCCTGGAGACAAAGACCGGCCCTTTTCCCTGGGAAAGAAAAGTGGCCAGCCCAGGTTCCTGATGTCAGTTTGTAGGGTTCCCTTAGGACTTTCAGGGCAGCACAGGTTTGAGGTGGGGGCAGGTTGGGTCTGGGACATATCCTCGTCCGTTCGGATATTTTGCAGGCAGCCGGCCACTCAGGGCCACAGCCCCTGGAGACAAAGACCGGCCCTTTTCCCTGGGAAAGAAAAGTGGCCAGCCCAGGTTCCTGATGTCAGTTTGTAGGGTTCTCTTGGGACTGTCAGGGCAGCACAGGTTTGAGGTGGGGGCAGGTTGGGTCTGGGACATATCCTCGTCCGTTCGGATATTTTGCAGGCAGCCGGCCACTGAGGGCCACTCAGGGCCACAGCCCCTGGAGACAAAGACCGGCCCTTTTCCCTGGGAAAGAAAAGTGGCCAGCCCAGCTTCCTGATGTCAGTTTGTAGGGTTCCCTTAGGACTTTCAGGGCAGCACAGGTTTGAGGTGGGGGCAGGTTGGGTCTGGGACATATCCTCGTCCGTTCGGATATTTTGCAGGCAGCCGGCCACTCAGGGCCACAGCCCCTGGAGACAAAGACCGGCCCTTTTCCCTGGGAAAGAAAAGTGGCCAGCCCAGGTTCCTGATGTCAGTTTGTAGGGTTCCCTTAGGACTTTCAGGGCAGCACAGGTTTGAGGTGAGGGCAGGTTGGGTCTGGGACATATCCTCGTCCGTTCGGATATTTTGCAGGCAGCCGGCCACTCAGGGCCTCAGCCCCTGGAGACAAAGACCGGCCCTTTTCCCTGGGAAAGAAAAGTGGCCAGCCCAGGTTCCTGATGTCAGTTTGTAGGGTTCCCTTAGGACTTTCAGGGCAGCACAGGTTTGAGGTGGGGGCAGGTTGGGTCTGGGACATATCCTTGTCCGTTCGGATATTTTGCAGGCAGCCGGCCACTGAGGGCCACTCAGGGCCTCAGCCCCTGGAGACAAAGACCGGCCCTTTTCCCTGGGAAAGAAAAGTGGCCAGCCCAGCTTCCTGATGTCAGTTTGTAGGGTTCCCTTAGGACTTTCAGGGCAGCACAGGTTTGAGGTGGGGGCAGGTTGGGTCTGGGACATATCCTCGTCCGTTCGGATATTTTGCAGGCAGCCGGCCACTCAGGGCCACAGCCCCTGGAGACAAAGACCGGCCCTTTTCCCTGGGAAAGAAAAGTGGCCAGCCCAGGTTCCTGATGTCAGTTTGTAGGGTTCCCTTAGGACTTTCAGGGCAGCACAGGTTTGAGGTGGGGGCAGGTTGGGTCTGGGACATATCCTCGTCCGTTCGGATATTTTGCAGGCAGCCGGCCACTCAGGGCCACTCAGGGCCACAGCCCCTGGAGACAAAGACCGGCCCTTTTCCCTGGGAAAGAAAAGTGGCCAGCCCAGCTTCCTGATGTCAGTTTGTAGGGTTCCCTTAGGACTTTCAGGGCAGCACAGGTTTGAGGTGGGGGCAGGTTGGGTCTGGGACATATCCTCGTCCGTTCGGATATTTTGCAGGCAGCCGGCCACTCAGGGCCACTCAGCCGGCCACAGCCCCTGGAGACAAAGACCGGCCCTTTTCCCTGGGAAAGAAAAGTGGCCAGCCCAGGTTCCTGATGTCAGTTTGTAGGGTTCCCTTAGGACTTTCAGGGCAGCACAGGTTTGAGGTGAGGGCAGGTTGGGTCTGGGACATATCCTCGTCCGTTCGGATATTTTGCAGGCAGCCGGCCACTCAGGGCCACAGCCCCTGGAGACAAAGACCGGCCCTTTTCCCTGGGAAAGAAAAGTGGCCAGCCCAGCTTCCTGATGTCAGTTTGTAGGGTTCCCTTAGGACTTTCAGGGCAGCACAGGTTTGAGGTGGGGGCAGGTTGGGTCTGGGACATATCCTCGTCCGTTCGGATATTTTGCAGGCAGCCGGCCACTCAGGGCCACAGCCCCCGGAGACAAAGACCGGCCCTTTTCCCTGGGAAAGAAAAGTGGCCAGCCCAGGTTCCTGATGTCAGTTTGTAGGGTTCTCTTGGGACTGTCAGGGCAGCACAGGTTTGAGGTGGGGGCAGGTTGGGTCTGGGACATATCCTCGTCCGTTCGGATATTTTGCAGGCAGCCGGCCACTCAGGGCCACAGCCCCTGGAGACAAAGACCGGCCCTTTTCCCTGGGAAAGAAAAGTGGCCAGCCCAGGTTCCTGATGTCAGTTTGTAGGGTTCCCTTAGGACTTTCAGGGCAGCACAGGTTTGAGGTGGGGGCAGGTTGGGTCTGGGACATATCCTCGTCCGTTCGGATATTTTGCAGGCAGCCGGCCACTCAGGGCCACTCAGGGCCACAGCCCCTGGAGACAAAGACCGGCCCTTTTCCCTGGGAAAGAAAAGTGGCCAGCCCAGGTTCCTGATGTCAGTTTGTAGGGTTCCCTTAGGACTTTCAGGGCAGCACAGGTTTGAGGTGGGGGCAGGTTGGGTCTGGGACATATCCTCGTCCGTTCGGATATTTTGCAGGCAGCCGGCCACTCAGGGCCACAGCCCCTGGAGACAAAGACCGGCCCTTTTCCCTGGGAAAGAAAAGTAGCCAGCCCAGGTTCCTGATGTCAGTTTGTAGGGTTCCCTTAGGACTTTCAGGGCAGCACAGGTTTGAGGTGGGGGCAGGTTGGGTCTGGGACATATCCTCGTCCGTTCGGATATTTTGCAGGCAGCCGGCCACTCAGGGCCACAGCCCCTGGAGACAAAGACCGGCCCTTTTCCCTGGGAAAGAAAAGTGGCCAGCCCAGGTTCCTGATGTCAGTTTGTAGGGTTCCCTTAGGACTTTCAGGGCAGCACAGGTTTGAGGTGGGGGCAGGTTGGGTCTGGGACATATCCTCGTCCGTTCGGATATTTTGCAGGCAGCCGGCCACTCAGGGCCACAGCCCCTGGAGACAAAGACCGGCCCTTTTCCCTGGGAAAGAAAAGTGGCCAGCCCAGGTTCCTGATGTCAGTTTGTAGGGTTCTCTTGGGACTGTCAGGGCAGCACAGGTTTGAGGTGGGGGCAGGTTGGGTCTGGGACATATCCTCGTCCGTTCGGATATTTTGCAGGCAGCCGGCCACTGAGGGCCACTCAGGGCCACAGCCCCTGGAGACAAAGACCGGCCCTTTTCCCTGGGAAAGAAAAGTGGCCAGCCCAGCTTCCTGATGTCAGTTTGTAGGGTTCCCTTAGGACTTTCAGGGCAGCACAGGTTTGAGGTGGGGGCAGGTTGGGTCTGGGACATATCCTCGTCCGTTCGGATATTTTGCAGGCAGCCGGCCACTCAGGGCCACAGCCCCTGGAGACAAAGACCGGCCCTTTTCCCTGGGAAAGAAAAGTGGCCAGCCCAGCTTCCTGATGTCAGTTTGTAGGGTTCCCTTAGGACTTTCAGGGCAGCACAGGTTTGAGGTGGGGGCAGGTTGGGTCTGGGACATATCCTCGTCCGTTCGGATATTTTGCAGGCAGCCGGCCACTCAGGGCCACAGCCCCTGGAGACAAAGACCGGCCCTTTTCCCTGGGAAAGAAAAGTGGCCAGCCCAGGTTCCTGATGTCAGTTTGTAGGGTTCCCTTAGGACTTTCAGGGCAGCACAGGTTTGAGGTGGGGGCAGGTTGGGTCTGGGACATATCCTCGTCCGTTCGGATATTTTGCAGGCAGCCGGCCACTCAGGGCCACAGCCCCTGGAGACAAAGACCGGCCCTTTTCCCTGGGAAAGAAAAGTGGCCAGCCCAGGTTCCTGATGTCAGTTTGTAGGGTTCCCTTAGGACTTTCAGGGCAGCACAGGTTTGAGGTGAGGGTAGGTTGGGTCTGGGACATATCCTCGTCCGTTCGGATATTTTGCAGGCAGCCGGCCACTCAGGGCCACAGCCCCCGGAGACAAAGACCGGCCCTTTTCCCTGGGAAAGAAAAGTGGCCAGCCCAGCTTCCTGATGTCAGTTTGTAGGGTTCCCTTAGGACTTTCAGGGCAGCACAGGTTTGAGGTGGGGGCAGGTTGGGTCTGGGACATATCCTCGTCCGTTCGGATATTTTGCAGGCAGCCGGCCACTCAGGGCCACTCAGCCGGCGACAGCCCCTGGAGACAAAGACCGGCCCTTTTCCCTGGGAAAGAAAAGTAGCCAGCCCAGGTTCCTGATGTCAGTTTGTAGGGTTCCCTTAGGACTTTCAGGGCAGCACAGGTTTGAGGTGGGGGCAGGTTGGGTCTGGGACATATCCTCGTCCGTTCGGATATTTTGCAGGCAGCCGGCCACTCAGGGCCACTCAGCCGGCCACAGCCCCTGGAGACAAAGACCGGCCCTTTTCCCTGGGAAAGAAAAGTGGCCAGCCCAGGTTCCTGATGTCAGTTTGTAGGGTTCCCTTAGGACTTTCAGGGCAGCACAGGTTTGAGGTGAGGGCAGGTTGGGTCTGGGACATATCCTCGTCCGTTCGGATATTTTGCAGGCAGCCGGCCACTCAGGGCCACAGCCCCTGGAGACAAAGACCGGCCCTTTTCCCTGGGAAAGAAAAGTGGCCAGCCCAGCTTCCTGATGTCAGTTTGTAGGGTTCCCTTAGGACTTTCAGGGCAGCACAGGTTTGAGGTGGGGGCAGGTTGGGTCTGGGACATATCCTCGTCCGTTCGGATATTTTGCAGGCAGCCGGCCACTCAGGGCCACAGCCCCCGGAGACAAAGACCGGCCCTTTTCCCTGGGAAAGAAAAGTGGCCAGCCCAGGTTCCTGATGTCAGTTTGTAGGGTTCTCTTGGGACTGTCAGGGCAGCACAGGTTTGAGGTGGGGGCAGGTTGGGTCTGGGACATATCCTCGTCCGTTCGGATATTTTGCAGGCAGCCGGCCACTCAGGGCCACAGCCCCTGGAGACAAAGACCGGCCCTTTTCCCTGGGAAAGAAAAGTGGCCAGCCCAGGTTCCTGATGTCAGTTTGTAGGGTTCCCTTAGGACTTTCAGGGCAGCACAGGTTTGAGGTGGGGGCAGGTTGGGTCTGGGACATATCCTCGTCCGTTCGGATATTTTGCAGGCAGCCGGCCACTCAGGGCCACTCAGGGCCACAGCCCCTGGAGACAAAGACCGGCCCTTTTCCCTGGGAAAGAAAAGTGGCCAGCCCAGGTTCCTGATGTCAGTTTGTAGGGTTCCCTTAGGACTTTCAGGGCAGCACAGGTTTGAGGTGGGGGCAGGTTGGGTCTGGGACATATCCTCGTCCGTTCGGATATTTTGCAGGCAGCCGGCCACTCAGGGCCACAGCCCCTGGAGACAAAGACCGGCCCTTTTCCCTGGGAAAGAAAAGTGGCCAGCCCAGGTTCCTGATGTCAGTTTGTAGGGTTCCCTTAGGACTTTCAGGGCAGCACAGGTTTGAGGTGGGGGCAGGTTGGGTCTGGGACATATCCTCGTCCGTTCGGATATTTTGCAGGCAGCCGGCCACTCAGGGCCACAGCCCCTGGAGACAAAGACCGGCCCTTTTCCCTGGGAAAGAAAAGTGGCCAGCCCAGGTTCCTGATGTCAGTTTGTAGGGTTCCCTTAGGACTTTCAGGGCAGCACAGGTTTGAGGTGGGGGCAGGTTGGGTCTGGGACATATCCTCGTCCGTTCGGATATTTTGCAGGCAGCCGGCCACTCAGGGCCACAGCCCCTGGAGACAAAGACCGGCCCTTTTCCCTGGGAAAGAAAAGTGGCCAGCCCAGGTTCCTGATGTCAGTTTGTAGGGTTCTCTTGGGACTGTCAGGGCAGCACAGGTTTGAGGTGGGGGCAGGTTGGGTCTGGGACATATCCTCGTCCGTTCGGATATTTTGCAGGCAGCCGGCCACTGAGGGCCACTCAGGGCCACAGCCCCTGGAGACAAAGACCGGCCCTTTTCCCTGGGAAAGAAAAGTGGCCAGCCCAGCTTCCTGATGTCAGTTTGTAGGGTTCCCTTAGGACTTTCAGGGCAGCACAGGTTTGAGGTGGGGGCAGGTTGGGTCTGGGACATATCCTCGTCCGTTCGGATATTTTGCAGGCAGCCGGCCACTCAGGGCCACAGCCCCTGGAGACAAAGACCGGCCCTTTTCCCTGGGAAAGAAAAGTGGCCAGCCCAGCTTCCTGATGTCAGTTTGTAGGGTTCCCTTAGGACTTTCAGGGCAGCACAGGTTTGAGGTGGGGGCAGGTTGGGTCTGGGACATATCCTCGTCCGTTCGGATATTTTGCAGGCAGCCGGCCACTCAGGGCCACAGCCCCTGGAGACAAAGACCGGCCCTTTTCCCTGGGAAAGAAAAGTGGCCAGCCCAGGTTCCTGATGTCAGTTTGTAGGGTTCCCTTAGGACTTTCAGGGCAGCACAGGTTTGAGGTGGGGGCAGGTTGGGTCTGGGACATATCCTCGTCCGTTCGGATATTTTGCAGGCAGCCGGCCACTCAGGGCCACAGCCCCTGGAGACAAAGACCGGCCCTTTTCCCTGGGAAAGAAAAGTGGCCAGCCCAGGTTCCTGATGTCAGTTTGTAGGGTTCCCTTAGGACTTTCAGGGCAGCACAGGTTTGAGGTGAGGGTAGGTTGGGTCTGGGACATATCCTCGTCCGTTCGGATATTTTGCAGGCAGCCGGCCACTCAGGGCCACAGCCCCCGGAGACAAAGACCGGCCCTTTTCCCTGGGAAAGAAAAGTGGCCAGCCCAGCTTCCTGATGTCAGTTTGTAGGGTTCCCTTAGGACTTTCAGGGCAGCACAGGTTTGAGGTGGGGGCAGGTTGGGTCTGGGACATATCCTCGTCCGTTCGGATATTTTGCAGGCAGCCGGCCACTCAGGGCCACTCAGCCGGCGACAGCCCCTGGAGACAAAGACCGGCCCTTTTCCCTGGGAAAGAAAAGTAGCCAGCCCAGGTTCCTGATGTCAGTTTGTAGGGTTCCCTTAGGACTTTCAGGGCAGCACAGGTTTGAGGTGGGGGCAGGTTGGGTCTGGGACATATCCTCGTCCGTTCGGATATTTTGCAGGCAGCCGGCCACTCAGGGCCACAGCCCCTGGAGACAAAGACCGGCCCTTTTCCCTGGGAAAGAAAAGTGGCCAGCCCAGGTTCCTGATGTCAGTTTGTAGGGTTCCCTTAGGACTTTCAGGGCAGCACAGGTTTGAGGTGGGGGCAGGTTGGGTCTGGGACATATCCTCGTCCGTTCGGATATTTTGCAGGCAGCCGGCCACTCAGGGCCACAGCCCCTGGAGACAAAGACCGGCCCTTTTCCCTGGGAAAGAAAAGTGGCCAGCCCAGCTTCCTGATGTCAGTTTGTAGGGTTCCCTTAGGACTTTCAGGGCAGCACAGGTTTGAGGTGGGGGCAGGTTGGGTCTGGGACATATCCTCGTCCGTTCGGATATTTTGCAGGCAGCCGGCCACTCAGGGCCACTCAGGGCCACAGCCCCTGGAGACAAAGACCGGCCCTTTTCCCTGGGAAAGAAAAGTGGCCAGCCCAGCTTCCTGATGTCAGTTTGTAGGGTTCCCTTAGGACTTTCAGGGCAGCACAGGTTTGAGGTGGGGGCAGGTTGGGTCTGGGACATATCCTCGTCCGTTCGGATATTTTGCAGGCAGCCGGCCACTCAGGGCCTCTCAGGGCCACAGCCCCCGGAGACAAAGACCGGCCCTTTTCCCTGGGAAAGAAAAGTGGCCAGCCCAGCTTCCTGATGTCAGTTTGTAGGGTTCCCTTAGGACTTTCAGGGCAGCACAGGTTTGAGGTGGGGGCAGGTTGGGTCTGGGACATATCCTCGTCCGTTCGGATATTTTGCAGGCAGCCGGCCACTCAGGGCCACAGCCCCTGGAGACAAAGACCGGCCCTTTTCCCTGGGAAAGAAAAGTAGCCAGCCCAGGTTCCTGATGTCAGTTTGTAGGGTTCCCTTAGGACTTTCAGGGCAGCACAGGTTTGAGGTGGGGGCAGGTTGGGTCTGGGACATATCCTCGTCCGTTCGGATATTTTGCAGGCAGCCGGCCACTCAGGGCCACAGCCCCTGGAGACAAAGACCGGCCCTTTTCCCTGGGAAAGAAAAGTGGCCAGCCCAGGTTCCTGATGTCAGTTTGTAGGGTTCCCTTAGGACTTTCAGGGCAGCACAGGTTTGAGGTGGGGGCAGGTTGGGTCTGGGACATATCCTCGTCCGTTCGGATATTTTGCAGGCAGCCGGCCACTCAGGGCCACAGCCCCTGGAGACAAAGACCGGCCCTTTTCCCTGGGAAAGAAAAGTGGCCAGCCCAGCTTCCTGATGTCAGTTTGTAGGGTTCCCTTAGGACTTTCAGGGCAGCACAGGTTTGAGGTGGGGGCAGGTTGGGTCTGGGACATATCCTCGTCCGTTTGGATATTTTGCAGGCAGCCGGCCACTGAGGGCCACTCAGGGCCACAGCCCCTGGAGACAAAGACCGGCCCTTTTCCCTGGGAAAGAAAAGTGGCCAGCCCAGCTTCCTGATGTCAGTTTGTAGGGTTCCCTTAGGACTTTCAGGGCAGCACAGGTTTGAGGTGGGGGCAGGTTGGGTCTGGGACATATCCTCGTCCGTTCGGATATTTTGCAGGCAGCCGGCCACTCAGGGCCACAGCCCCTGGAGACAAAGACCGGCCCTTTTCCCTGGGAAAGAAAAGTGGCCAGCCCAGGTTCCTGATGTCAGTTTGTAGGGTTCCCTTAGGACTTTCAGGGCAGCACAGGTTTGAGGTGGGGGCAGGTTGGGTCTGGGACATATCCTTGTCCGTTCGGATATTTTGCAGGCAGCCGGCCACTGAGGGCCACTCAGGGCCTCAGCCCCTGGAGACAAAGACCGGCCCTTTTCCCTGGGAAAGAAAAGTGGCCAGCCCAGCTTCCTGATGTCAGTTTGTAGGGTTCCCTTAGGACTTTCAGGGCAGCACAGGTTTGAGGTGGGGGCAGGTTGGGTCTGGGACATATCCTCGTCCGTTCGGATATTTTGCAGGCAGCCGGCCACTCAGGGCCACAGCCCCTGGAGACAAAGACCGGCCCTTTTCCCTGGGAAAGAAAAGTGGCCAGCCCAGGTTCCTGATGTCAGTTTGTAGGGTTCCCTTAGGACTTTCAGGGCAGCACAGGTTTGAGGTGGGGGCAGGTTGGGTCTGGGACATATCCTCGTCCGTTCGGATATTTTGCAGGCAGCCGGCCACTCAGGGCCACTCAGGGCCACAGCCCCTGGAGACAAAGACCGGCCCTTTTCCCTGGGAAAGAAAAGTGGCCAGCCCAGCTTCCTGATGTCAGTTTGTAGGGTTCCCTTAGGACTTTCAGGGCAGCACAGGTTTGAGGTGAGGGCAGGTTGGGTCTGGGACATATCCTCGTCCGTTCGGATATTTTGCAGGCAGCCGGCCACTCAGGGCCACAGCCCCTGGAGACAAAGACCGGCCCTTTTCCCTGGGAAAGAAAAGTGGCCAGCCCAGGTTCCTGATGTCAGTTTGTAGGGTTCCCTTAGGACTTTCAGGGCAGCACAGGTTTGAGGTGAGGGCAGGTTGGGTCTGGGACATATCCTCGTCCGTTCGGATATTTTGCAGGCAGCCGGCCACTCAGGGCCACTCAGGGCCACAGCCCCTGGAGACAAAGACCGGCCCTTTTCCCTGGGAAAGAAAAGTGGCCAGCCCAGCTTCCTGATGTCAGTTTGTAGGGTTCCCTTAGGACTTTCAGGGCAGCACAGGTTTGAGGTGGGGGCAGGTTGGGTCTGGGACATATCCTCGTCCGTTCGGATATTTTGCAGGCAGCCGGCCACTCAGGGCCACTCAGCCGGCCACAGCCCCTGGAGACAAAGACCGGCCCTTTTCCCTGGGAAAGAAAAGTGGCCAGCCCAGGTTCCTGATGTCAGTTTGTAGGGTTCCCTTAGGACTTTCAGGGCAGCACAGGTTTGAGGTGAGGGCAGGTTGGGTCTGGGACATATCCTCGTCCGTTCGGATATTTTGCAGGCAGCCGGCCACTCAGGGCCACAGCCCCTGGAGAAAAAGACCGGCCCTTTTCCCTGGGAAAGAAAAGTGGCCAGCCCAGGTTCCTGATGTCAGTTTGTAGGGTTCCCTTAGGACTTTCAGGGCAGCACAGGTTTGAGGTGGGGGCAGGTTGGGTCTGGGACATATCCTCGTCCGTTCGGATATTTTGCAGGCAGCCGGCCACTCAGGGCCACAGCCCCCGGAGACAAAGACCGGCCCTTTTCCCTGGGAAAGAAAAGTGGCCAGCCCAGGTTCCTGATGTCAGTTTGTAGGGTTCTCTTGGGACTGTCAGGGCAGCACAGGTTTGAGGTGGGGGCAGGTTGGGTCTGGGACATATCCTCGTCCGTTCGGATATTTTGCAGGCAGCCGGCCACTCAGGGCCACAGCCCCTGGAGACAAAGACCGGCCCTTTTCCCTGGGAAAGAAAAGTGGCCAGCCCAGGTTCCTGATGTCAGTTTGTAGGGTTCCCTTAGGACTTTCAGGGCAGCACAGGTTTGAGGTGGGGGCAGGTTGGGTCTGGGACATATCCTCGTCCGTTCGGATATTTTGCAGGCAGCCGGCCACTCAGGGCCACAGCCCCTGGAGACAAAGACCGGCCCTTTTCCCTGGGAAAGAAAAGTGGCCAGCCCAGGTTCCTGATGTCAGTTTGTAGGGTTCCCTTAGGACTTTCAGGGCAGCACAGGTTTGAGGTGGGGGCAGGTTGGGTCTGGGACATATCCTCGTCCGTTCGGATATTTTGCAGGCAGCCGGCCACTCAGGGCCACAGCCCCTGGAGACAAAGACCGGCCCTTTTCCCTGGGAAAGAAAAGTGGCCAGCCCAGGTTCCTGATGTCAGTTTGTAGGGTTCCCTTAGGACTTTCAGGGCAGCACAGGTTTGAGGTGAGGGCAGGTTGGGTCTGGGAC
This sequence comes from Anomalospiza imberbis, assembly GCF_031753505.1. Taxonomy (NCBI): domain Eukaryota; kingdom Metazoa; phylum Chordata; class Aves; order Passeriformes; family Viduidae; genus Anomalospiza; species Anomalospiza imberbis. Next base: position 7,172 of record NW_027099590.1, on the reverse strand, counting down.
ATATCCTCGTCCGTTCGGATATTTTGCAGGCAGCCGGCCACTCAGGGCCACTCAGCCGGCCACAGCCCCTGGAGACAAAGACTGGCCCTTTTCCCTGGGAAAGAAAAGTGGCCAGCCCAGGTTCCTGATGTCAGTTTGTAGGGTTCCCTTAGGACTTTCAGGGCAGCACAGGTTTGAGGTGGGGGCAGGTTGGGTCTGGGACATATCCTCGTCCGTTCGGATATTTTGCAGGCAGCCGGCCACTCAGGGCCACAGCCCCTGGAGACAAAGACCGGCCCTTTTCCCTGGGAAAGAAAAGTGGCCAGCCCAGGTTCCTGATGTCAGTTTGTAGGGTTCCCTTAGGACTTTCAGGGCAGCACAGGTTTGAGGTGGGGGCAGGTTGGGTCTGGGACATATCCTCGTCCGTTCGGATATTTTGCAGGCAGCCGGCCACTCAGGGCCACAGCCCCTGGAGACAAAGACCGGCCCTTTTCCCTGGGAAAGAAAAGTGGCCAGCCCAGGTTCCTGATGTCAGTTTGTAGGGTTCCCTTAGGACTTTCAGGGCAGCACAGGTTTGAGGTGGGGGCAGGTTGGGTCTGGGACATATCCTCGTCCGTTCGGATATTTTGCAGGCAGCCGGCCACTCAGGGCCACAGCCCCCGGAGACAAAGACCGGCCCTTTTCCCTGGGAAAGAAAAGTGGCCAGCCCAGGTTCCTGATGTCAGTTTGTAGGGTTCTCTTGGGACTGTCAGGGCAGCACAGGTTTGAGGTGGGGGCAGGTTGGGTCTGGGACATATCCTCGTCCGTTCGGATATTTTGCAGGCAGCCGGCCACTCAGGGCCACAGCCCCTGGAGACAAAGACCGGCCCTTTTCCCTGGGAAAGAAAAGTGGCCAGCCCAGGTTCCTGATGTCAGTTTGTAGGGTTCCCTTAGGACTTTCAGGGCAGCACAGGTTTGAGGTGGGGGCAGGTTGGGTCTGGGACATATCCTCGTCCGTTCGGATATTTTGCAGGCAGCCGGCCACTCAGGGCCACAGCCCCTGGAGACAAAGACCGGCCCTTTTCCCTGGGAAAGAAAAGTGGCCAGCCCAGCTTCCTGATGTCAGTTTGTAGGGTTCCCTTAGGACTTTCAGGGCAGCACAGGTTTGAGGTGGGGGCAGGTTGGGTCTGGGACATATCCTCGTCCGTTCGGATATTTTGCAGGCAGCCGGCCACTCAGGGCCACAGCCCCTGGAGACAAAGACCGGCCCTTTTCCCTGGGAAAGAAAAGTGGCCAGCCCAGGTTCCTGATGTCAGTTTGTAGGGTTCCCTTAGGACTTTCAGGGCAGCACAGGTTTGAGGTGAGGGCAGGTTGGGTCTGGGACATATCCTCGTCCGTTCGGATATTTTGCAGGCAGCCGGCCACTCAGGGCCACTCAGCCGGCCACAGCCCCTGGAGACAAAGACTGGCCCTTTTCCCTGGGAAAGAAAAGTGGCCAGCCCAGGTTCCTGATGTCAGTTTGTAGGGTTCCCTTAGGACTTTCAGGGCAGCACAGGTTTGAGGTGGGGGCAGGTTGGGTCTGGGACATATCCTCGTCCGTTCGGATATTTTGCAGGCAGCCGGCCACTCAGGGCCACAGCCCCTGGAGACAAAGACCGGCCCTTTTCCCTGGGAAAGAAAAGTGGCCAGCCCAGGTTCCTGATGTCAGTTTGTAGGGTTCCCTTAGGACTTTCAGGGCAGCACAGGTTTGAGGTGGGGGCAGGTTGGGTCTGGGACATATCCTCGTCCGTTCGGATATTTTGCAGGCAGCCGGCCACTCAGGGCCACAGCCCCTGGAGACAAAGACCGGCCCTTTTCCCTGGGAAAGAAAAGTGGCCAGCCCAGGTTCCTGATGTCAGTTTGTAGGGTTCCCTTAGGACTTTCAGGGCAGCACAGGTTTGAGGTGGGGGCAGGTTGGGTCTGGGACATATCCTCGTCCGTTCGGATATTTTGCAGGCAGCCGGCCACTCAGGGCCACAGCCCCTGGAGACAAAGACTGGCCCTTTTCCCTGGGAAAGAAAAGTGGCCAGCCCAGGTTCCTGATGTCAGTTTGTAGGGTTCTCTTGGGACTGTCAGGGCAGCACAGGTTTGAGGTGGGGGCAGGTTGGGTCTGGGACATATCCTCGTCCGTTCGGATATTTTGCAGGCAGCCGGCCACTCAGGGCCACAGCCCCTGGAGACAAAGACCGGCCCTTTTCCCTGGGAAAGAAAAGTGGCCAGCCCAGGTTCCTGATGTCAGTTTGTAGGGTTCCCTTGGGACTGTCAGGGCAGCACAGGTTTGAGGTGGGGGCAGGTTGGGTCTGGGACATATCCTCGTCCGTTCGGATATTTTGCAGGCAGCCGGCCACTCAGGGCCACAGCCCCTGGAGACAAAGACCAGCCCATTTCCCTGGGAAAGAAAAGTGGCCAGCCCAGGTTCCTGATGTCAGTTTGTAGGGTTCCCTTAGGACTTTCAGGGCAGCACAGGTTTGAGGTGGGGGCAGGTTGGGTCTGGGACATATCCTCGTCCGTTCGGATATTTTGCAGGCAGCCGGCCACTCACGGCCACTCAGGGCCACAGCCCCTGGAGACAAAGACCGGCCCTTTTCCCTGGGAAAGAAAAGTGGCCAGCCCAGGTTCCTGATGTCAGTTTGTAGGGTTCCCTTAGGACTTTCAGGGCAGCACAGGTTTGAGGTGGGGGCAGGTTGGGTCTGGGACATATCCTCGTCCGTTCGGATATTTTGCAGGCAGCCGGCCACTCAGGGCCACAGCCCCTGGAGACAAAGACCGGCCCTTTTCCCTGGGAAAGAAAAGTGGCCAGCCCAGGTTCCTGATATCAGTTTGTAGGGTTCCCTTGGGACTGTCAGGGCAGCACAGGTTTGAGGTGGGGGCAGGTTGGGTCTGGGACATATCCTCGTCCGTTCGGATATTTTGCAGGCAGCCGGCCACTCAGGGCCACAGCCCCTGGAGACAAAGACCGGCCCTTTTCCCTGGGAAAGAAAAGTGGCCAGCCCAGGTTCCTGATGTCAGTTTGTAGGGTTCCCTTAGGACTTTCAGGGCAGCACAGGTTTGAGGTGGGGGCAGGTTGGGTCTGGGACATATCCTCGTCCGTTCGGATATTTTGCAGGCAGCCGGCCACTCAGGGCCACAGCCCCTGGAGACAAAGACCGGCCCTTTTCCCTGGGAAAGAAAAGTGGCCAGCCCAGGTTCCTGATGTCAGTTTGTAGGGTTCCCTTAGGACTTTCAGGGCAGCACAGGTTTGAGGTGGGGGCAGGTTGGGTCTGGGACATATCCTCGTCCGTTCGGATATTTTGCAGGCAGCCGGCCACTCAGGGCCACTCAGGGCCACAGCCCCTGGAGACAAAGACCGGCCCTTTTCCCTGGGAAAGAAAAGTGGCCAGCCCAGGTTCCTGATGTCAGTTTGTAGGGTTCCCTTAGGACTTTCAGGGCAGCACAGGTTTGAGGTGGGGGCAGGTTGGGTCTGGGACATATCCTCGTCCGTTCGGATATTTTGCAGGCAGCCGGCCACTCAGGGCCACAGCCCCTGGAGACAAAGACCGGCCCTTTTCCCTGGGAAAGAAAAGTGGCCAGCCCAGGTTCCTGATGTCAGTTTGTAGGGTTCCCTTAGGACTTTCAGGGCAGCACAGGTTTGAGGTGGGGGCAGGTTGGGTCTGGGACATATCCTCGTCCGTTCGGATATTTTGCAGGCAGCCGGCCACTCAGGGCCACAGCCCCTGGAGACAAAGACCGGCCCTTTTCCCTGGGAAAGAAAAGTGGCCAGCCCAGGTTCCTGATGTCAGTTTGTAGGGTTCCCTTAGGACTTTCAGGGCAGCACAGGTTTGAGGTGGGGGCAGGTTGGGTCTGGGACATATCCTCGTCCGTTCGGATATTTTGCAGGCAGCCGGCCACTCAGGGCCACAGCCCCTGGAGACAAAGACCGGCCCTTTTCCCTGGGAAAGAAAAGTGGCCAGCCCAGCTTCCTGATGTCAGTTTGTAGGGTTCCCTTAGGACTTTCAGGGCAGCACAGGTTTGAGGTGGGGGCAGGTTGGGTCTGGGACATATCCTCGTCCGTTCGGATATTTTGCAGGCAGCCGGCCACTCAGGGCCACTCAGGGCCACAGCCCCTGGAGACAAAGACCGGCCCTTTTCCCTGGGAAAGAAAAGTGGCCAGCCCAGGTTCCTGATGTCAGTTTGTAGGGTTCCCTTAGGACTTTCAGGGCAGCACAGGTTTGAGGTGGGGGCAGGTTGGGTCTGGGACATATCCTCGTCCGTTCGGATATTTTGCAGGCAGCCGGCCACTCAGGGCCACAGCCCCTGGAGACAAAGACCGGCCCTTTTCCCTGGGAAAGAAAAGTGGCCAGCCCAGGTTCCTGATGTCAGTTTGTAGGGTTCCCTTAGGACTTTCAGGGCAGCACAGGTTTGAGGTGGGGGCAGGTTGGGTCTGGGACATATCCTCGTCCGTTCGGATATTTTGCAGGCAGCCGGCCACTCACGGCCACTCAGGGCCACAGCCCCTGGAGACAAAGACCGGCCCTTTTCCCTGGGAAAGAAAAGTGTCCAGCCCAGGTTCCTGATGTCAGTTTGTAGGGTTCCCTTAGGACTTTCAGGGCAGCACAGGTTTGAGGTGGGGGCAGGTTGGGTCTGGGACATATCCTCGTCCGTTCGGATATTTTGCAGGCAGCCGGCCACTCAGGGCCACAGCCCCTGGAGACAAAGACCGGCCCTTTTTCCTGGGAAAGAAAAGTGGCCAGCCCAGGTTCCTGATATCAGTTTGTAGGGTTCCCTTGGGACTGTCAGGGCAGCACAGGTTTGAGGTGGGGGCAGGTTGGGTCTGGGACATATCCTCGTCCGTTCGGATATTTTGCAGGCAGCCGGCCACTCAGGGCCACAGCCCCTGGAGACAAAGACCGGCCATTTTCCCTGGAAAGAAAAGTGGCCAGCCCAGCTTCCTGATGTCAGTTTGTAGGGTTCCCTTAGGACTTTCAGGGCAGCACAGGTTTGAGGTGGGGGCAGGTTGGGTCTGGGACATATCCTCGTCCGTTCGGATATTTTGCAGGCAGCCGGCCACTCACGGCCACTCAGGGCCACAGCCCCTGGAGACAAAGACCGGCCCTTTTCCCTGGGAAAGAAAAGTGGCCAGCCCAGGTTCCTGATGTCAGTTTGTAGGGTTCCCTTAGGACTTTCAGGGCAGCACAGGTTTGAGGTGGGGGCAGGTTGGGTCTGGGACATATCCTCGTCCGTTCGGATATTTTGCAGGCAGCCGGCCACTCAGGGCCACTCAGGGCCACAGCCCCTGGAGACAAAGACCGGCCCTTTTCCCTGGGAAAGAAAAGTGGCCAGCCCAGGTTCCTGATGTCAGTTTGTAGGGTTCCCTTAGGACTTTCAGGGCAGCACAGGTTTGAGGTGGGGCAGGTTGGGTCTGGGACATATCCTCGTCCGTTCGGATATTTTGCAGGCAGCCGGCCACTCAGGGCCACAGCCCCTGGAGACAAAGACCGGCCCTTTTCCCTGGGAAAGAAAAGTGGCCAGCCCAGGTTCCTGATGTCAGTTTGTAGGGTTCCCTTAGGACTTTCAGGGCAGCACAGGTTTGAGGTGGGGGCAGGTTGGGTCTGGGACATATCCTCGTCCGTTCGGATATTTTGCAGGCAGCCGGCCACTCACGGCCACTCAGGGCCACAGCCCCTGGAGACAAAGACCGGCCCTTTTCCCTGGGAAAGAAAAGTGTCCAGCCCAGGTTCCTGATGTCAGTTTGTAGGGTTCCCTTAGGACTTTCAGGGCAGCACAGGTTTGAGGTGGGGGCAGGTTGGGTCTGGGACATATCCTCGTCCGTTCGGATATTTTGCAGGCAGCCGGCCACTCAGGGCCACAGCCCCTGGAGACAAAGACCGGCCCTTTTCCCTGGGAAAGAAAAGTGGCCAGCCCAGGTTCCTGATGTCAGTTTGTAGGGTTCCCTTAGGACTTTCAGGGCAGCACAGGTTTGAGGTGGGGGCAGGTTGGGTCTGGGACATATCCTCGTCCGTTCGGATATTTTGCAGGCAGCCGGCCACTCAGGGCCACTCAGGGCCACAGCCCCTGGAGACAAAGACCGGCCCTTTTCCCTGGGAAAGAAAAGTGGCCAGCCCAGGTTCCTGATATCAGTTTGTAGGGTTCCCTTGGGACTGTCAGGGCAGCACAGGTTTGAGGTGGGGGCAGGTTGGGTCTGGGACATATCCTCGTCCGTTCGGATATTTTGCAGGCAGCCGGCCACTCAGGGCCACAGCCCCTGGAGACAAAGACCGGCCCTTTTCCCTGGGAAAGAAAAGTGGCCAGCCCAGGTTCCTGATGTCAGTTTGTAGGGTTCCCTTGGGACTGTCAGGGCAGCACAGGTTTGAGGTGGGGGCAGGTTGGGTCTGGGACATATCCTCGTCCGTTCGGATATTTTGCAGGCAGCCGGCCACTCAGGGCCACAGCCCCTGGAGACAAAGACCGGCCCTTTTCCCTGGGAAAGAAAAGTGGCCAGCCCAGGTTCCTGATGTCAGTTTGTAGGGTTCCCTTAGGACTTTCAGGGCAGCACAGGTTTGAGGTGGGGGCAGGTTGGGTCTGGGACATATCCTCGTCCGTTCGGATATTTTGCAGGCAGCCGGCCACTCAGGGCCACAGCCCCTGGAGACAAAGACCGGCCCTTTTCCCTGGGAAAGAAAAGTGGCCAGCCCAGGTTCCTGATGTCAGTTTGTAGGGTTCCCTTAGGACTTTCAGGGCAGCACAGGTTTGAGGTGGGGGCAGGTTGGGTCTGGGACATATCCTCGTCCGTTCGGATATTTTGCAGGCAGCCGGCCACTCAGGGCCACAGCCCCTGGAGACAAAGACCGGCCCTTTTCCCTGGGAAAGAAAAGTGGCCAGCCCAGGTTCCTGATGTCAGTTTGTAGGGTTCCCTTAGGACTTTCAGGGCAGCACAGGTTTGAGGTGGGGGCAGGTTGGGTCTGGGACATATCCTCGTCCGTTCGGATATTTTGCAGGCAGCCGGCCACTCAGGGCCACAGCCCCTGGAGACAAAGACCGGCCCTTTTCCCTGGGAAAGAAAAGTGGCCAGCCCAGGTTCCTGATGTCAGTTTGTAGGGTTCCCTTAGGACTTTCAGGGCAGCACAGGTTTGAGGTGGGGGCAGGTTGGGTCTGGGACATATCCTCGTCCGTTCGGATATTTTGCAGGCAGCCGGCCA
>NW_027099589.1:0-28849 GCF_031753505.1 Anomalospiza imberbis | reverse complement strand
CTCGGCAAGCGAATGGAAAGCGTTCCAGGAGAACTTGCCTGGGTTTTGACTTGGTCCTGATGCGTCCCACCTTGGCAAGTCTTGCTCGTCGCCAGAGGCTCCGAGATGCACAGAAGACGGTGGCAGCTGCTGAAAAGAAGGGCAGCGGTGAGTTTGTCGACAAGCAAGAACATAGGCAGCTGCCTGTGCTTGGGAAGGAGCAGCTGCCTGGTTTTGGCAATTGCCTTCACAGCGCCCAGAAGCCCGGTGCTCTGCTGCTTTGTTTTCGCAGTCAGTCAATTGCACACTAGTGAAGCTGAGCCAGGCTCTTCAGCTTTGCTGCTTTTGAGCATCTGTGCTCCACTTAGGCTCTGTGACATCTCTCGAGGTTGTTTGCCTCGGCCAGGCTGGAAGTGCCCGCTAGTACCTAGAGCTGGGCAGGAGAGGGCAGAGAGCACTTCCATCTGACAGCAGGTTGCAGATTGCCTCGGAAAGAGCCGTGTCCTTGGAATGTGCAGCAAATCCTCTTTCTTTGCAAACCGCGGTTAGTGTGCAGTGTAGGTACACTCTCCCTTGCCAAATGGAGTGGGAAAGCTTTTCGCTAAGCTAGAGATGACTAGAGAAGCAGAAGCGCGGCTCCGGAGCTATCCGGAGGAAAGTGCCGCTTCCCGGCGTCTTTCGGCTTGAAGAGGCGCTCCAGAGCGCTTTGCTGCCGCTTTACTGAGCTGTGCGCGAACTAGCCGCTTCTGCGCCTCTGAGAAGCAGAGATCGCGGTTGCTTGGAAGAGGCGAAGAACGAAGCCGCAAAGAAGCGGGCTTGTGTGCGAAGCCTTCCGACTGCCGGAGGACGGTGGCTGCCGCTCTCCTGCCTGTTGAATTCACTCTCGGCAAGCGAATGGAAAGCGTTCCAGGACAACTTGCCTGGTTTTGACTTGGTCCTGATGCGTCCCACCTTGGCAAGTCTTGCTCGCGCCAGAGGCTCCGAGATGCACAGAAGACGGTGGCAGCTGCTGAAAAGAAGGGCAGCGGTGAGTTTGTCGACAAGCAAGAACATAGGCAGCTGCCTGTGCTTGGGAAGGAGCAGCTGCCTGGTTTTGGCAATTGCCTTCACAGCGCCCAGAAGCCCGGTGCTGTGCTGCTTTGTTTTTCGCAGTCAGTCAATTGCACACTAGTGAAGCTGAGCCAGGCTCTTCAGCTTTGCTGCTTTTGAGCATCTGTGCTCCACTTATGCTCTGTGACATCTCTCGAGGTTGTTTGCCTCGCCCAGGCTGGCAAGTGCCCGCTAGTACCTAGAGCTGGGCAGGAGAGGGCAGAGAGCACTTCCATCTGACAGCAGGTTGCAGATTGCCTCGGAAAGAGCCGTGTCCTTGGAATGTGCAGCAAATCCTCTTTCTTTGCAAACCGCAGTTAGTGTGCAGTGTAGGTACACTCTCCCCTTGCCAAATGGAGTGGGAAAGCTTTTCGCTGAGATAGAGATGACTAGAGAAGCAGAAGCGCGGCTCCGGAGCTATCCGGAGGAAAGTGCCGCTTCCCGGCGTCTTTCGGCTTGAAGAGGCGCTCCGGAGCGCTCCGCTGGCGCTCTGCTGAGCTGTGCGCGAATTAGCCGCTTCTGCGCCTCCGAGAAGCAGAGATCGCGGTTGCTTGGAAGAGGCGAAGAACGAAGCCGCAAAGAAGCGGGCTTGTGTGCGAAGCCTTCCGACTGCCGGAGGACGGTGGCTGCCGCTCTCCTGCCTCTTGAATTCACTCTCGGCAAGCGAATGGAAAGCGTTCCAGGACAACTTGCCTGGGTTTTGACTTGGTCCTGATGCGTCCCACCTTGGCAAGTCTTGCTCGTCGCCAGAGGCTCCGAGATGCACAGAAGACGGTGGCAGCTGCTGAAAAGAAGGGCAGCGGTGAGTTTGTCGACAAGCAAGAACATAGGCAGCTGCCTGTGCTTGGGAAGGAGCAGCTGCCTGGTTTTGGCAATTGCCTTCACAGCGCCCAGAAGCCCGGTGCTCTGCTGCTTTGTTTTTCGCAGTCAGTCAATTGCACACTAGTGAAGCTGAGCCAGGCTCTTCAGCTTTGCTGCTTTTGAGCATCTGTGCTCCACTTATGCTCTGTGACATCTCTCGAGGTTGTTTGCCTCGCCCAGGCTGGCAAGTGCCCGCTAGTACCTAGAGCTGGGCAGGAGAGGGCAGAGAGCACTTCCATCTGACAGCAGGTTGCAGATTGCCTCGGAAAGAGCCGTGTCCTTGGAATGTGCAGCAAATCCTCTTTCTTTGCAAACCGCGGTTAGTGTGCAGTGTAGGTACACTCTCCCCTTGCCAACTGGAGTGGGAAAGCTTTTCGCTAAGCTAGAGATGACTAGAGAAGCAGAAGCGCGGCTCCGGAGCTATCCGGAGGAAAGTGCCGCTTCCCGGCGTCTTTCGGCTTGAAGAGGCGCTCCGGAGCGCTCCGCTGGCGCTCTGCTGAGCTGTGCGCGAACTAGCCGCTTCTGCGCCTCCGAGAAGCAGAGATCGCGGTTGCTTGGAAGAGGCGAAGAACGAAGCCGCAAAGAAGTGGGCTTGTGTGCGAAGCCTTCCGACTGCCGGAGGACGGTGGCTGCCGCTCTCCTGCCTCTTGAATTCACTCTCGGCAAGCGAATGGAAAGCGTTCCAGGACAACTTGCCTGGGTTTTGACTTGGTCCTGATGCGTCCCACCTTGGCAAGTCTTGCTCGTCGCCAGAGGCTCCGAGATGCACAGAAGACGGTGGCAGCTGCTGAAAAGAAGGGCAGCGGTGAGTTTGTCGACAAGCAAGAACATAGGCAGCTGCCTGTGCTTGGGAAGGAGCAGCTGCCTGGTTTTGGCAATTGCCTTCACAGCGCCCAGAAGCCCGGTGCTCTGCTGCTTTGTTTTTCGCAGTCAGTCAATTGCACACTAGTGAAGCTGAGCCAGGCTCTTCAGCTTTGCTGCTTTTGAGCATCTGTGCTCCACTTATGCTCTGTGACATCTCTCGAGGTTGTTTGCCTCGGCCAGGCTGGAAAGTGCCCGCTAGTACCTAGAGCTGGGCAGGAGAGGGCAGAGAGCACTTCCATCTGACAGCAGGTTGCAGATTGCCTCGGAAAGAGCCGTGTCCTTGGAATGTGCAGCAAATCCTCTTTCTTTGCAAACCGCGGTTAGTGTGCAGTGTAGGTACACTCTCCCCTTGCCAAATGGAGTGGGAAAGCTTTTCGCTAAGCTAGAGATGACTAGAGAAGCAGAAGCGCGGCTCCGGAGCTATCCGGAGGAAAGTGCCGCTTCCCGGCGTCTTTCGGCTTGAAGAGGCGCTCCGGAGTGCTCCGCTGGCGCTCTGCTGAGCTGTGCGCGAACTAGCCGCTTCTGCGCCTCTGAGAAGCAGAGATCGCGGTTGCTTGGAAGAGGCGAAGAACGAAGCCGCAAAGAAGCGGGCTTGTGTGCGAAGCCTTCCGACTGCCGGAGGACGGTGGCTGCCGCTCTCCTGCCTGTTGAATTCACTCTCGGCAAGCGAATGGAAAGCGTTCCAGGACAACTTGCCTGGGTTTTGACTTGGTCCTGATGCGTCCCACCTTGGCAAGTCTTGCTCGTCGCCAGAGGCTCCGAGATGCACAGAAGACGGTGGCAGCTGCTGAAAAGAAGGGCAGCGGTGAGTTTGTCGACAAGCAAGAACATAGGCAGCTGCCTGTGCTTGGGAAGGAGCAGCTGCCTGGTTTTGGCAATTGCCTTCACAGCGCCCAGAAGCCCGGTGCTCTGCTGCTTTGTTTTTCGCAGTCAGTCAATTGCACACTAGTGAAGCTGAGCCAGGCTCTTCAGCTTTGCTGCTTTTGAGCATCTGTGCTCCACTTATGCTCTGTGACATCTCTCGAGGTTGTTTGCCTCGCCCAGGCTGGCAAGTGCCCGCTAGTACCTAGAGCTGGGCAGGAGAGGGCAGAGAGCACTTCCATCTGACAGCAGGTTGCAGATTGCCTCGGAAAGAGCCGTGTCCTTGGAATGTGCAGCAAATCCTCTTTCTTTGCAAACCGCAGTTAGTGTGCAGTGTAGGTACACTCTCCCCTTGCCAAATGGAGTGGGAAAGCTTTTCGCTGAGATAGAGATGACTAGAGAAGCAGAAGCGCGGCTCCGGAGCTATCCGGAGGAAAGTGCCGCTTCCCGGCGTCTTTCGGCTTGAAGAGGCGCTCCGGAGCGCTCCGCTGGCGCTCTGCTGAGCTGTGCGCGAATTAGCCGCTTCTGCGCCTCCGAGAAGCAGAGATCGCGGTTGCTTGGAAGAGGCGAAGAACGAAGCCGCAAAGAAGCGGGCTTGTGTGCGAAGCCTTCCGACTGCCGGAGGACGGTGGCTGCCGCTCTCCTGCCTCTTGAATTCACTCTCGGCAAGCGAATGGAAAGCGTTCCAGGACAACTTGCCTGGGTTTTGACTTGGTCCTGATGCGTCCCACCTTGGCAAGTCTTGCTCGTCGCCAGAGGCTCCGAGATGCACAGAAGACGGTGGCAGGTGCTGAAAAGAAGGGCAGCGGTGAGTTTGTCGACAAGCAAGAACATAGGCAGCTGCCTGTGCTTGGGAAGGAGCAGCTGCCTGGTTTTGGCAATTGCCTTCACAGCGCCCAGAAGCCCGGTGCTCTGCTGCTTTGTTTTTCGCAGTCAGTCAATTGCACACTAGTGAAGCTGAGCCAGGCTCTTCAGCTTTGCTGCTTTTGAGCATCTGTGCTCCACTTATGCTCTGTGACATCTCTCGAGGTTGTTTGCCTCGGCCAGGCTGGCAAGTGCCCGCTAGTACCTAGAGCTGGGCAGGAGAGGGCAGAGAGCACTTCCATCTGACAGCAGGTTGCAGATTGCCTCGGAAAGAGCCGTGTCCTTGGAATGTGCAGCAAATCCTCTTTCTTTGCAAACCGCGGTTAGTGTGCAGTGTAGGTACACTCTCCCCTTGCCAACTGGAGTGGGAAAGCTTTTCGCTAAGCTAGAGATGACTAGAGAAGCAGAAGCGCGGCTCCGGAGCTATCCGGAGGAAAGTGCCGCTTCCCGGCGTCTTTCGGCTTGAAGAGGCGCTCCGGAGCGCTCCGCTGGCGCTCTGCTGAGCTGTGCGCGAACTAGCCGCTTCTGCGCCTCCGAGAAGCAGAGATCGCGGTTGCTTGGAAGAGGCGAAGAACGAAGCCGCAAAGAAGTGGGCTTGTGTGCGAAGCCTTCCGACTGCCGGAGGACGGTGGCTGCCGCTCTCCTGCCTCTTGAATTCACTCTCGGCAAGCGAATGGAAAGCGTTCCAGGACAACTTGCCTGGGTTTTGACTTGGTCCTGATGCGTCCCACCTTGGCAAGTCTTGCTCGTCGCCAGAGGCTCCGAGATGCACAGAAGACGGTGGCAGCTGCTGAAAAGAAGGGCAGCGGTGAGTTTGTCGACAAGCAAGAACATAGGCAGCTGCCTGTGCTTGGGAAGGAGCAGCTGCCTGGTTTTGGCAATTGCCTTCACAGCGCCCAGAAGCCCGGTGCTCTGCTGCTTTCTTTTTCGCAGTCAGTCAATTGCACACTAGTGAAGCTGAGCCAGGCTCTTCAGCTTTGCTGCTTTTGAGCATCTGTGCTCCACTTATGCTCTGTGACATCTCTCGAGGTTGTTTGCCTCGGCCAGGCTGGCAAGTGCCCGCTAGTACCTAGAGCTGGGCAGGAGAGGGCAGAGAGCACTTCCATCTGACAGCAGGTTGCAGATTGCCTCGGAAAGAGCCGTGTCCTTGGAATGTGCAGCAAATCCTCTTTCTTTGCAAACCGCGGTTAGTGTGCAGTGTAGGTACACTCTCCCCTTGCCAAATGGAGTGGGAAAGCTTTTCGCTAAGCTAGAGATGACTAGAGAAGCAGAAGCGCGGCTCCGGAGCTATCCGGAGGAAAGTGCCGCTTCCCGGCGTCTTTCGGCTTGAAGAGGCGCTCCGGAGCGCTTTGCTGCCGCTTTACTGAGCTGTGCGCGAACTAGCCGCTTCTGCGCCTCTGAGAAGCAGAGATCGCGGTTGCTTGGAAGAGGCGAAGAACGAAGCCGCAAAGAAGCGGGCTTGTGTGCGAAGCCTTCCGACTGCCGGAGGACGGTGGCTGCCGCTCTCCTGCCTGTTGAATTCACTCTCGGCAAGCGAATGGAAAGCGTTCCAGGACAACTTGCCTGGGTTTTGACTTGGTCCTGATGCGTCCCACCTTGGCAAGTCTTGCTCGTCGCCAGAGGCTCCGAGATGCACAGAAGACGGTGGCAGCTGCTGAAAAGAAGGGCAGCGGTGAGTTTGTCGACAAGCAAGAACATAGGCAGCTGCCTGTGCTTGGGAAGGAGCAGCTGCCTGGTTTTGGCAATTGCCTTCACAGCGCCCAGAAGCCCGGTGCTCTGCTGCTTTGTTTTTCGCAGTCAGTCAATTGCACACTAGTGAAGCTGAGCCAGGCTCTTCAGCTTTGCTGCTTTTGAGCATCTGTGCTCCACTTATGCTCTGTGACATCTCTCGAGGTTGTTTGCCTCGCCCAGGCTGGAAAGTGCCCGCTAGTACCTAGAGCTGGGCAGGAGAGGGCAGAGAGCACTTCCATCTGACAGCAGGTTGCAGATTGCCTCGGAAAGAGCCGTGTCCTTGGAATGTGCAGCAAATCCTCTTTCTTTGCAAACCGCGGTTAGTGTGCAGTGCAGGTACGCTCTCCCCTTGCCAAATGGAGTGGGAAAGCTTTTCGCTGAGATAGAGATGACTAGAGAAGCAGAAGCGCAGCTCCGGAGCTATCCGGAGGAAAGTGCCGCTTCCCGATGTCTTTCGGCTTGAAGCGGCACTCCGGAGCGCTCCGCTGGCGCTCTGCTGAGCTGTGCGCGAATTAGCCGCTTCTGCGCCTCCGAGAAGCAGGGATCGCGGTTGCTTGGAAGAGGCGAAGAACGAAGCCGCAAAGAAGCGGGCTTGTGTGCGAAGCCTTCCGACTGCCGGAGGACGGTGGCTGCCGCTCTCCTGCCTGTTGAATTCACTCTCGGCAAGCGAATGGAAAGCGTTCCAGGACAACTTGCCTGGGTTTTGACTTGGTCCTGATGCGTCCCACCTTGGCAAGTCTTGCTCGTCGCCAGAGGCTCCGAGATGCACAGAAGACGGTGGCAGCTGCTGAAAAGAAGGGCAGCGGTGAGTTTGTCGACAAGCAAGAACATAGGCAGCTGCCTGTGCTTGGGAAGGAGCAGCTGCCTGGTTTTGGCAATTGCCTTCACAGCGCCCAGAAGCCCGGTGCTCTGCTGCTTTGTTTTTCGCAGTCAGTCAATTGCACACTAGTGAAGCTGAGCCAGGCTCTTCAGCTTTGCTGCTTTTGAGCATCTGTGCTCCACTTATGCTCTGTGACATCTCTCGAGGTTGTTTGCCTCGGCCAGGCTGGAAAGTGCCCGCTAGTACCTAGAGCTGGGCAGGAGAGGGCAGAGAGCACTTCCATCTGACAGCAGGTTGCAGATTGCCTCGGAAAGAGCCGTGTCCTTGGAATGTGCAGCAAATCCTCTTTCTTTGCAAACCGCGGTTAGTGTGCAGTGTAGGTACGCTCTCCCCTTGCCAAATGGAGTGGGAAAGCTTTTCGCTAAGCTAGAGATGACTAGAGAAGCAGAAGCGCGGCTCCGGAGCTATCCGGAGGAAAGTGCCGCTTCCCGGCGTCTTTCGGCTTGAAGAGGCGCTCCGGAGCGCTCCGCTGGCGCTCTGCTGAGCTGTGCGCGAACTAGCCGCTTCTGCGCCTCCGAGAAGCAGAGATCGCGGTTGCTTGGAAGAGGCGAAGAACGAAGCCGCAAAGAAGTGGGCTTGTGTGCGAAGCCTTCCGACTGCCGGAGGACGGTGGCTGCCGCTCTCCTGCCTCTTGAATTCACTCTCGGCAAGCGAATGGAAAGCGTTCCAGGACAACTTGCCTGGGTTTTGACTTGGTCCTGATGCGTCCCACCTTGGCAAGTCTTGCTCGTCGCCAGAGGCTCCGAGATGCACAGAAGACGGTGGCAGCTGCTGAAAAGAAGGGCAGCGGTGAGTTTGTCGACAAGCAAGAACATAGGCAGCTGCCTGTGCTTGGGAAGGAGCAGCTGCCTGGTTTTGGCAATTGCCTTCACAGCGCCCAGAAGCCCGGTGCTCTGCTGCTTTCTTTTTCGCAGTCAGTCAATTGCACACTAGTGAAGCTGAGCCAGGCTCTTCAGCTTTGCTGCTTTTGAGCATCTGTGCTCCACTTATGCTCTGTGACATCTCTCGAGGTTGTTTGCCTCGGCCAGGCTGGCAAGTGCCCGCTAGTACCTAGAGCTGGGCAGGAGAGGGCAGAGAGCACTTCCATCTGACAGCAGGTTGCAGATTGCCTCGGAAAGAGCCGTGTCCTTGGAATGTGCAGCAAATCCTCTTTCTTTGCAAACCGCGGTTAGTGTGCAGTGTAGGTACACTCTCCCCTTGCCAAATGGAGTGGGAAAGCTTTTCGCTAAGCTAGAGATGACTAGAGAAGCAGAAGCGCGGCTCCGGAGCTATCCGGAGGAAAGTGCCGCTTCCCGGCGTCTTTCGGCTTGAAGAGGCGCTCCGGAGTGCTCCGCTGGCGCTCTGCTGAGCTGTGCGCGAACTAGCCGCTTCTGCGCCTCTGAGAAGCAGAGATCGCGGTTGCTTGGAAGAGGCGAAGAACGAAGCCGCAAAGAAGCGGGCTTGTGTGCGAAGCCTTCCGACTGCCGGAGGACGGTGGCTGCCGCTCTCCTGCCTGTTGAATTCACTCTCGGCAAGCGAATGGAAAGCGTTCCAGGACAACTTGCCTGGGTTTTGACTTGGTCCTGATGCGTCCCACCTTGGCAAGTCTTGCTCGTCGCCAGAGGCTCCGAGATGCACAGAAGACGGTGGCAGCTGCTGAAAAGAAGGGCAGCGGTGAGTTTGTCGACAAGCAAGAACATAGGCAGCTGCCTGTGCTTGGGAAGGAGCAGCTGCCTGGTTTTGGCAATTGCCTTCACAGCGCCCAGAAGCCCGGTGCTCTGCTGCTTTGTTTTTCGCAGTCAGTCAATTGCACACTAGTGAAGCTGAGCCAGGCTCTTCAGCTTTGCTGCTTTTGAGCATCTGTGCTCCACTTATGCTCTGTGACATCTCTCGAGGTTGTTTGCCTCGCCCAGGCTGGCAAGTGCCCGCTAGTACCTAGAGCTGGGCAGGAGAGGGCAGAGAGCACTTCCATCTGACAGCAGGTTGCAGATTGCCTCGGAAAGAGCCGTGTCCTTGGAATGTGCAGCAAATCCTCTTTCTTTGCAAACCGCAGTTAGTGTGCAGTGTAGGTACACTCTCCCCTTGCCAAATGGAGTGGGAAAGCTTTTCGCTGAGATAGAGATGACTAGAGAAGCAGAAGCGCGGCTCCGGAGCTATCCGGAGGAAAGTGCCGCTTCCCGGCGTCTTTCGGCTTGAAGAGGCGCTCCGGAGCGCTCCGCTGGCGCTCTGCTGAGCTGTGCGCGAATTAGCCGCTTCTGCGCCTCCGAGAAGCAGAGATCGCGGTTGCTTGGAAGAGGCGAAGAACGAAGCCGCAAAGAAGCGGGCTTGTGTGCGAAGCCTTCCGACTGCCGGAGGACGGTGGCTGCCGCTCTCCTGCCTCTTGAATTCACTCTCGGCAAGCGAATGGAAAGCGTTCCAGGACAACTTGCCTGGGTTTTGACTTGGTCCTGATGCGTCCCACCTTGGCAAGTCTTGCTCGTCGCCAGAGGCTCCGAGATGCACAGAAGACGGTGGCAGGTGCTGAAAAGAAGGGCAGCGGTGAGTTTGTCGACAAGCAAGAACATAGGCAGCTGCCTGTGCTTGGGAAGGAGCAGCTGCCTGGTTTTGGCAATTGCCTTCACAGCGCCCAGAAGCCCGGTGCTCTGCTGCTTTGTTTTTCGCAGTCAGTCAATTGCACACTAGTGAAGCTGAGCCAGGCTCTTCAGCTTTGCTGCTTTTGAGCATCTGTGCTCCACTTATGCTCTGTGACATCTCTCGAGGTTGTTTGCCTCGCCCAGGCTGGCAAGTGCCCGCTAGTACCTAGAGCTGGGCAGGAGAGGGCAGAGAGCACTTCCATCTGACAGCAGGTTGCAGATTGCCTCGGAAAGAGCCGTGTCCTTGGAATGTGCAGCAAATCCTCTTTCTTTGCAAACCGCGGTTAGTGTGCAGTGTAGGTACACTCTCCCCTTGCCAACTGGAGTGGGAAAGCTTTTCGCTAAGCTAGAGATGACTAGAGAAGCAGAAGCGCGGCTCCGGAGCTATCCGGAGGAAAGTGCCGCTTCCCGGCGTCTTTCGGCTTGAAGAGGCGCTCCGGAGCGCTCCGCTGGCGCTCTGCTGAGCTGTGCGCGAATTAGCCGCTTCTGCGCCTCCGAGAAGCAGAGATCGCGGTTGCTTGGAAGAGGCGAAGAACGAAGCCGCAAAGAAGCGGGCTTGTGTGCGAAGCCTTCCGACTGCCGGAGGACGGTGGCTGCCGCTCTCCTGCCTCTTGAATTCACTCTCGGCAAGCGAATGGAAAGCGTTCCAGGACAACTTGCCTGGGTTTTGACTTGGTCCTGATGCGTCCCACCTTGGCAAGTCTTGCTCGTCGCCAGAGGCTCCGAGATGCACAGAAGACGGTGGCAGGTGCTGAAAAGAAGGGCAGCGGTGAGTTTGTCGACAAGCAAGAACATAGGCAGCTGCCTGTGCTTGGGAAGGAGCAGCTGCCTGGTTTTGGCAATTGCCTTCACAGCGCCCAGAAGCCCGGTGCTCTGCTGCTTTCTTTTTCGCAGTCAGTCAATTGCACACTAGTGAAGCTGAGCCAGGCTCTTCAGCTTTGCTGCTTTTGAGCATCTGTGCTCCACTTATGCTCTGTGACATCTCTCGAGGTTGTTTGCCTCGGCCAGGCTGGAAAGTGCCCGCTAGTACCTAGAGCTGGGCAGGAGAGGGCAGAGAGCACTTCCATCTGACAGCAGGTTGCAGATTGCCTCGGAAAGAGCCGTGTCCTTGGAATGTGCAGCAAATCCTCTTTCTTTGCAAACCGCGGTTAGTGTGCAGTGTAGGTACACTCTCCCCTTGCCAAATGGAGTGGGAAAGCTTTTCGCTAAGCTAGAGATGACTAGAGAAGCAGAAGCGCGGCTCCGGAGCTATCCGGAGGAAAGTGCCGCTTCCCGGCGTCTTTCGGCTTGAAGAGGCGCTCCGGAGCGCTTTGCTGCCGCTTTACTGAGCTGTGCGCGAACTAGCCGCTTCTGCGCCTCTGAGAAGCAGAGATCGCGGTTGCTTGGAAGAGGCGAAGAACGAAGCCGCAAAGAAGCGGGCTTGTGTGCGAAGCCTTCCGACTGCCGGAGGACGGTGGCTGCCGCTCTCCTGCCTGTTGAATTCACTCTCGGCAAGCGAATGGAAAGCGTTCCAGGACAACTTGCCTGGGTTTTGACTTGGTCCTGATGCGTCCCACCTTGGCAAGTCTTGCTCGTCGCCAGAGGCTCCGAGATGCACAGAAGACGGTGGCAGCTGCTGAAAAGAAGGGCAGCGGTGAGTTTGTCGACAAGCAAGAACATAGGCAGCTGCCTGTGCTTGGGAAGGAGCAGCTGCCTGGTTTTGGCAATTGCCTTCACAGCGCCCAGAAGCCCGGTGCTCTGCTGCTTTGTTTTTCGCAGTCAGTCAATTGCACACTAGTGAAGCTGAGCCAGGCTCTTCAGCTTTGCTGCTTTTGAGCATCTGTGCTCCACTTATGCTCTGTGACATCTCTCGAGGTTGTTTGCCTCGCCCAGGCTGGAAAGTGCCCGCTAGTACCTAGAGCTGGGCAGGAGAGGGCAGAGAGCACTTCCATCTGACAGCAGGTTGCAGATTGCCTCGGAAAGAGCCGTGTCCTTGGAATGTGCAGCAAATCCTCTTTCTTTGCAAACCGCGGTTAGTGTGCAGTGCAGGTACGCTCTCCCCTTGCCAAATGGAGTGGGAAAGCTTTTCGCTGAGATAGAGATGACTAGAGAAGCAGAAGCGCAGCTCCGGAGCTATCCGGAGGAAAGTGCCGCTTCCCGATGTCTTTCGGCTTGAAGCGGCACTCCGGAGCGCTCCGCTGGCGCTCTGCTGAGCTGTGCGCGAATTAGCCGCTTCTGCGCCTCCGAGAAGCAGGGATCGCGGTTGCTTGGAAGAGGCGAAGAACGAAGCCGCAAAGAAGCGGGCTTGTGTGCGAAGCCTTCCGACTGCCGGAGGACGGTGGCTGCCGCTCTCCTGCCTGTTGAATTCACTCTCGGCAAGCGAATGGAAAGCGTTCCAGGACAACTTGCCTGGGTTTTGACTTGGTCCTGATGCGTCCCACCTTGGCAAGTCTTGCTCGTCGCCAGAGGCTCCGAGATGCACAGAAGACGGTGGCAGCTGCTGAAAAGAAGGGCAGCGGTGAGTTTGTCGACAAGCAAGAACATAGGCAGCTGCCTGTGCTTGGGAAGGAGCAGCTGCCTGGTTTTGGCAATTGCCTTCACAGCGCCCAGAAGCCCGGTGCTCTGCTGCTTTGTTTTTCGCAGTCAGTCAATTGCACACTAGTGAAGCTGAGCCAGGCTCTTCAGCTTTGCTGCTTTTGAGCATCTGTGCTCCACTTATGCTCTGTGACATCTCTCGAGGTTGTTTGCCTCGGCCAGGCTGGAAAGTGCCCGCTAGTACCTAGAGCTGGGCAGGAGAGGGCAGAGAGCACTTCCATCTGACAGCAGGTTGCAGATTGCCTCGGAAAGAGCCGTGTCCTTGGAATGTGCAGCAAATCCTCTTTCTTTGCAAACCGCGGTTAGTGTGCAGTGTAGGTACGCTCTCCCCTTGCCAAATGGAGTGGGAAAGCTTTTCGCTGAGATAGAGATGACTAGAGAAGCAGAAGCGCAGCTCCGGAGCTATCCGGAGGAAAGTGCCGCTTCCCGATGTCTTTCGGCTTGAAGCGGCACTCCGGAGCGCTCCGCTGGCGCTCTGCTGAGCTGTGCGCGAATTAGCCGCTTCTGCGCCTCCGAGAAGCAGGGATCGCGGTTGCTTGGAAGAGGCGAAGAACGAAGCCGCAAAGAAGCGGGCTTGTGTGCGAAGCCTTCCGACTGCCGGAGGACGGTGGCTGCCGCTCTCCTGCCTGTTGAATTCACTCTCGGCAAGCGAATGGAAAGCGTTCCAGGACAACTTGCCTGGGTTTTGACTTGGTCCTGATGCGTCCCACCTTGGCAAGTCTTGCTCGTCGCCAGAGGCTCCGAGATGCACAGAAGACGGTGGCAGCTGCTGAAAAGAAGGGCAGCGGTGAGTTTGTCGACAAGCAAGAACATAGGCAGCTGCCTGTGCTTGGGAAGGAGCAGCTGCCTGGTTTTGGCAATTGCCTTCACAGCGCCCAGAAGCCCGGTGCTCTGCTGCTTTGTTTTTCGCAGTCAGTCAATTGCACACTAGTGAAGCTGAGCCAGGCTCTTCAGCTTTGCTGCTTTTGAGCATCTGTGCTCCACTTATGCTCTGTGACATCTCTCGAGGTTGTTTGCCTCGGCCAGGCTGGAAAGTGCCCGCTAGTACCTAGAGCTGGGCAGGAGAGGGCAGAGAGCACTTCCATCTGACAGCAGGTTGCAGATTGCCTCGGAAAGAGCCGTGTCCTTGGAATGTGCAGCAAATCCTCTTTCTTTGCAAACCGCGGTTAGTGTGCAGTGTAGGTACGCTCTCCCCTTGCCAAATGGAGTGGGAAAGCTTTTCGCTGAGATAGAGATGACTAGAGAAGCAGAAGCGCAGCTCCGGAGCTATCCGGAGGAAAGTGCCGCTTCCCGATGTCTTTCGGCTTGAAGCGGCACTCCGGAGCGCTCCGCTGGCGCTCTGCTGAGCTGTGCGCGAATTAGCCGCTTCTGCGCCTCCGAGAAGCAGGGATCGCGGTTGCTTGGAAGAGGCGAAGAACGAAGCCGCAAAGAAGCGGGCTTGTGTGCGAAGCCTTCCGACTGCCGGAGGACGGTGGCTGCCGCTCTCCTGCCTGTTGAATTCACTCTCGGCAAGCGAATGGAAAGCGTTCCAGGACAACTTGCCTGGGTTTTGACTTGGTCCTGATGCGTCCCACCTTGGCAAGTCTTGCTCGTCGCCAGAGGCTCCGAGATGCACAGAAGACGGTGGCAGCTGCTGAAAAGAAGGGCAGCGGTGAGTTTGTCGACAAGCAAGAACATAGGCAGCTGCCTGTGCTTGGGAAGGAGCAGCTGCCTGGTTTTGGCAATTGCCTTCACAGCGCCCAGAAGCCCGGTGCTCTGCTGCTTTGTTTTTCGCAGTCAGTCAATTGCACACTAGTGAAGCTGAGCCAGGCTCTTCAGCTTTGCTGCTTTTGAGCATCTGTGCTCCACTTATGCTCTGTGACATCTCTCGAGGTTGTTTGCCTCGCCCAGGCTGGCAAGTGCCCGCTAGTACCTAGAGCTGGGCAGGAGAGGGCAGAGAGCACTTCCATCTGACAGCAGGTTGCAGATTGCCTCGGAAAGAGCCGTGTCCTTGGAATGTGCAGCAAATCCTCTTTCTTTGCAAACCGCAGTTAGTGTGCAGTGTAGGTACACTCTCCCCTTGCCAAATGGAGTGGGAAAGCTTTTCGCTGAGATAGAGATGACTAGAGAAGCAGAAGCGCGGCTCCGGAGCTATCCGGAGGAAAGTGCCGCTTCCCGGCGTCTTTCGGCTTGAAGAGGCGCTCCGGAGCGCTCCGCTGGCGCTCTGCTGAGCTGTGCGCGAATTAGCCGCTTCTGCGCCTCCGAGAAGCAGAGATCGCGGTTGCTTGGAAGAGGCGAAGAACGAAGCCGCAAAGAAGCGGGCTTGTGTGCGAAGCCTTCCGACTGCCGGAGGACGGTGGCTGCCGCTCTCCTGCCTCTTGAATTCACTCTCGGCAAGCGAATGGAAAGCGTTCCAGGACAACTTGCCTGGGTTTTGACTTGGTCCTGATGCGTCCCACCTTGGCAAGTCTTGCTCGTCGCCAGAGGCTCCGAGATGCACAGAAGACGGTGGCAGGTGCTGAAAAGAAGGGCAGCGGTGAGTTTGTCGACAAGCAAGAACATAGGCAGCTGCCTGTGCTTGGGAAGGAGCAGCTGCCTGGTTTTGGCAATTGCCTTCACAGCGCCCAGAAGCCCGGTGCTCTGCTGCTTTGTTTTTCGCAGTCAGTCAATTGCACACTAGTGAAGCTGAGCCAGGCTCTTCAGCTTTGCTGCTTTTGAGCATCTGTGCTCCACTTATGCTCTGTGACATCTCTCGAGGTTGTTTGCCTCGCCCAGGCTGGCAAGTGCCCGCTAGTACCTAGAGCTGGGCAGGAGAGGGCAGAGAGCACTTCCATCTGACAGCAGGTTGCAGATTGCCTCGGAAAGAGCCGTGTCCTTGGAATGTGCAGCAAATCCTCTTTCTTTGCAAACCGCGGTTAGTGTGCAGTGTAGGTACACTCTCCCCTTGCCAACTGGAGTGGGAAAGCTTTTCGCTAAGCTAGAGATGACTAGAGAAGCAGAAGCGCGGCTCCGGAGCTATCCGGAGGAAAGTGCCGCTTCCCGGCGTCTTTCGGCTTGAAGAGGCGCTCCGGAGCGCTCCGCTGGCGCTCTGCTGAGCTGTGCGCGAATTAGCCGCTTCTGCGCCTCCGAGAAGCAGAGATCGCGGTTGCTTGGAAGAGGCGAAGAACGAAGCCGCAAAGAAGCGGGCTTGTGTGCGAAGCCTTCCGACTGCCGGAGGACGGTGGCTGCCGCTCTCCTGCCTCTTGAATTCACTCTCGGCAAGCGAATGGAAAGCGTTCCAGGACAACTTGCCTGGGTTTTGACTTGGTCCTGATGCGTCCCACCTTGGCAAGTCTTGCTCGTCGCCAGAGGCTCCGAGATGCACAGAAGACGGTGGCAGCTGCTGAAAAGAAGGGCAGCGGTGAGTTTGTCGACAAGCAAGAACATAGGCAGCTGCCTGTGCTTGGGAAGGAGCAGCTGCCTGGTTTTGGCAATTGCCTTCACAGCGCCCAGAAGCCCGGTGCTCTGCTGCTTTCTTTTTCGCAGTCAGTCAATTGCACACTAGTGAAGCTGAGCCAGGCTCTTCAGCTTTGCTGCTTTTGAGCATCTGTGCTCCACTTATGCTCTGTGACATCTCTCGAGGTTGTTTGCCTCGGCCAGGCTGGAAAGTGCCCGCTAGTACCTAGAGCTGGGCAGGAGAGGGCAGAGAGCACTTCCATCTGACAGCAGGTTGCAGATTGCCTCGGAAAGAGCCGTGTCCTTGGAATGTGCAGCAAATCCTCTTTCTTTGCAAACCGCGGTTAGTGTGCAGTGTAGGTACACTCTCCCCTTGCCAAATGGAGTGGGAAAGCTTTTCGCTAAGCTAGAGATGACTAGAGAAGCAGAAGCGCGGCTCCGGAGCTATCCGGAGGAAAGTGCCGCTTCCCGGCGTCTTTCGGCTTGAAGAGGCGCTCCGGAGCGCTTTGCTGCCGCTTTACTGAGCTGTGCGCGAACTAGCCGCTTCTGCGCCTCTGAGAAGCAGAGATCGCGGTTGCTTGGAAGAGGCGAAGAACGAAGCCGCAAAGAAGCGGGCTTGTGTGCGAAGCCTTCCGACTGCCGGAGGACGGTGGCTGCCGCTCTCCTGCCTGTTGAATTCACTCTCGGCAAGCGAATGGAAAGCGTTCCAGGACAACTTGCCTGGGTTTTGACTTGGTCCTGAT
Organism: Anomalospiza imberbis; assembly: GCF_031753505.1. NCBI lineage: Eukaryota > Metazoa > Chordata > Aves > Passeriformes > Viduidae > Anomalospiza > Anomalospiza imberbis. The sequence continues at coordinate 12,377 of NW_027099589.1, read as the reverse complement.
GCGTCCCACCTTGGCAAGTCTTGCTCGTCGCCAGAGGCTCCGAGATGCACAGAAGACGGTGGCAGCTGCTGAAAAGAAGGGCAGCGGTGAGTTTGTCGACAAGCAAGAACATAGGCAGCTGCCTGTGCTTGGGAAGGAGCAGCTGCCTGGTTTTGGCAATTGCCTTCACAGCGCCCAGAAGCCCGGTGCTCTGCTGCTTTGTTTTTCGCAGTCAGTCAATTGCACACTAGTGAAGCTGAGCCAGGCTCTTCAGCTTTGCTGCTTTTGAGCATCTGTGCTCCACTTATGCTCTGTGACATCTCTCGAGGTTGTTTGCCTCGCCCAGGCTGGAAAGTGCCCGCTAGTACCTAGAGCTGGGCAGGAGAGGGCAGAGAGCACTTCCATCTGACAGCAGGTTGCAGATTGCCTCGGAAAGAGCCGTGTCCTTGGAATGTGCAGCAAATCCTCTTTCTTTGCAAACCGCGGTTAGTGTGCAGTGCAGGTACGCTCTCCCCTTGCCAAATGGAGTGGGAAAGCTTTTCGCTGAGATAGAGATGACTAGAGAAGCAGAAGCGCAGCTCCGGAGCTATCCGGAGGAAAGTGCCGCTTCCCGATGTCTTTCGGCTTGAAGCGGCACTCCGGAGCGCTCCGCTGGCGCTCTGCTGAGCTGTGCGCGAATTAGCCGCTTCTGCGCCTCCGAGAAGCAGGGATCGCGGTTGCTTGGAAGAGGCGAAGAACGAAGCCGCAAAGAAGCGGGCTTGTGTGCGAAGCCTTCCGACTGCCGGAGGACGGTGGCTGCCGCTCTCCTGCCTGTTGAATTCACTCTCGGCAAGCGAATGGAAAGCGTTCCAGGACAACTTGCCTGGGTTTTGACTTGGTCCTGATGCGTCCCACCTTGGCAAGTCTTGCTCGTCGCCAGAGGCTCCGAGATGCACAGAAGACGGTGGCAGCTGCTGAAAAGAAGGGCAGCGGTGAGTTTGTCGACAAGCAAGAACATAGGCAGCTGCCTGTGCTTGGGAAGGAGCAGCTGCCTGGTTTTGGCAATTGCCTTCACAGCGCCCAGAAGCCCGGTGCTCTGCTGCTTTGTTTTTCGCAGTCAGTCAATTGCACACTAGTGAAGCTGAGCCAGGCTCTTCAGCTTTGCTGCTTTTGAGCATCTGTGCTCCACTTATGCTCTGTGACATCTCTCGAGGTTGTTTGCCTCGGCCAGGCTGGAAAGTGCCCGCTAGTACCTAGAGCTGGGCAGGAGAGGGCAGAGAGCACTTCCATCTGACAGCAGGTTGCAGATTGCCTCGGAAAGAGCCGTGTCCTTGGAATGTGCAGCAAATCCTCTTTCTTTGCAAACCGCGGTTAGTGTGCAGTGTAGGTACGCTCTCCCCTTGCCAACTGGAGTGGGAAAGCTTTTCGCTAAGCTAGAGATGACTAGAGAAGCAGAAGCGCGGCTCCGGAGCTATCCGGAGGAAAGTGCCGCTTCCCGGCGTCTTTCGGCTTGAAGAGGCGCTCCGGAGCGCTCCGCTGGCGCTCTGCTGAGCTGTGCGCGAACTAGCCGCTTCTGCGCCTCCGAGAAGCAGAGATCGCGGTTGCTTGGAAGAGGCGAAGAACGAAGCCGCAAAGAAGCGGGCTTGTGTGCGAAGCCTTCCGACTGCCGGAGGACGGTGGCTGCCGCTCTCCTGCCTGTTGAATTCACTCTCGGCAAGCGAATGGAAAGCGTTCCAGGACAACTTGCCTGGGTTTTGACTTGGTCCTGATGCGTCCCACCTTGGCAAGTCTTGCTCGTCGCCAGAGGCTGCGAGATGCACAGAAGACGGTGGCAGCTGCTGAAAAGAAGGGCAGCGGTGAGTTTGTCGACAAGCAAGAACATAGGCAGCTGCCTGTGCTTGGGAAGGAGCAGCTGCCTGGTTTTGGCAATTGCCTTCACAGCGCCCAGAAGCCCGGTGCTCTGCTGCTTTGTTTTTCGCAGTCAGTCAATTGCACACTAGTGAAGCTGAGCCAGGCTCTTCAGCTTTGCTGCTTTTGAGCATCTGTGCTCCACTTATGCTCTGTGACATCTCTGGAGGTTGTTTGCCTCGCCCAGGCTGGCAAGTGCCCGCTAGTACCTAGAGCTGGGCAGGAGAGGGCAGAGAGCACTTCCATCTGACAGCAGGTTGCAGATTGCCTCGGAAAGAGCCGTGTCCTTGGAATGTGCAGCAAATCCTCTTTCTTTGCAAACCGCGGTTAGTGTGCAGTGTATGTACACTCTCCCCTTGCCAAATGGAGTGGGAAAGCTTTTCGCTAAGCTAGAGATGACTAGAGAAGCAGAAGCGCGGCTCCGGAGCTATCCGGAGGAAAGTGCCGCTTCCCGGCGTCTTTCGGCTTGAAGAGGCGCTCCAGAGCGCTTTGCTGCCGCTTTACTGAGCTGTGCGCGAACTAGCCGCTTCTGCGCCTCTGAGAAGCAGAGATCGCGGTTGCTTGGAAGAGGCGAAGAACGAAGCCGCAAAGAAGCGGGCTTGTGTGCCAAGCCTTCCGACTGCCGGAGGACGGTGGCTGCCGCTCTCCTGCCTCTTGAATTCACTCTCGGCAAGCGAATGGAAAGCGTTCCAGGACAACTTGCCTGGGTTTTGACTTGGTCCTGATGCGTCCCACCTTGGCAAGTCTTGCTCGTCGCCAGAGGCTCCGAGATGCACAGAAGACGGTGGCAGCTGCTGAAAAGAAGGGCAGCGGTGAGTTTGTCGACAAGCAAGAACATAGGCAGCTGCCTGTGCTTGGGAAGGAGCAGCTGCCTGGTTTTGGCAATTGCCTTCACAGCGCCCAGAAGCCCGGTGCTCTGCTGCTTTGTTTTTCGCAGTCAGTCAATTGCACACTAGTGAAGCTGAGCCAGGCTCTTCAGCTTTGCTGCTTTTGAGCATCTGTGCTCCACTTATGCTCTGTGACATCTCTCGAGGTTGTTTGCCTCGCCCAGGCTGGCAAGTGCCCGCTAGTACCTAGAGCTGGGCAGGAGAGGGCAGAGAGCACTTCCATCTGACAGCAGGTTGCAGATTGCCTCGGAAAGAGCCGTGTCCTTGGAATGTGCAGCAAATCCTCTTTCTTTGCAAACCGCAGTTAGTGTGCAGTGTAGGTACACTCTCCCCTTGCCAAATGGAGTGGGAAAGCTTTTCGCTGAGATAGAGATGACTAGAGAAGCAGAAGCGCGGCTCCGGAGCTATCCGGAGGAAAGTGCCGCTTCCCGGCGTCTTTCGGCTTGAAGAGGCGCTCCGGAGCGCTCCGCTGGCGCTCTGCTGAGCTGTGCGCGAATTAGCCGCTTCTGCGCCTCCGAGAAGCAGAGATCGCGGTTGCTTGGAAGAGGCGAAGAACGAAGCCGCAAAGAAGCGGGCTTGTGTGCGAAGCCTTCCGACTGCCGGAGGACGGTGGCTGCCGCTCTCCTGCCTCTTGAATTCACTCTCGGCAAGCGAATGGAAAGCGTTCCAGGACAACTTGCCTGGGTTTTGACTTGGTCCTGATGCGTCCCACCTTGGCAAGTCTTGCTCGTCGCCAGAGGCTCCGAGATGCACAGAAGACGGTGGCAGCTGCTGAAAAGAAGGGCAGCGGTGAGTTTGTCGACAAGCAAGAACATAGGCAGCTGCCTGTGCTTGGGAAGGAGCAGCTGCCTGGTTTTGGCAATTGCCTTCACAGCGCCCAGAAGCCCGGTGCTCTGCTGCTTTGTTTTTCGCAGTCAGTCAATTGCACACTAGTGAAGCTGAGCCAGGCTCTTCAGCTTTGCTGCTTTTGAGCATCTGTGCTCCACTTATGCTCTGTGACATCTCTGGAGGTTGTTTGCCTCGCCCAGGCTGGCAAGTGCCCGCTAGTACCTAGAGCTGGGCAGGAGAGGGCAGAGAGCACTTCCATCTGACAGCAGGTTGCAGATTGCCTCGGAAAGAGCCGTGTCCTTGGAATGTGCAGCAAATCCTCTTTCTTTGCAAACCGCGGTTAGTGTGCAGTGTAGGTACACTCTCCCCTTGCCAAATGGAGTGGGAAAGCTTTTCGCTAAGCTAGAGATGACTAGAGAAGCAGAAGCGCGGCTCCGGAGCTATCCGGAGGAAAGTGCCGCTTCCCGGCGTCTTTCGGCTTGAAGAGGCGCTCCAGAGCGCTTTGCTGCCGCTTTACTGAGCTGTGCGCGAACTAGCCGCTTCTGCGCCTCTGAGAAGCAGAGATCGCGGTTGCTTGGAAGAGGCGAAGAACGAAGCCGCAAAGAAGCGGGCTTGTGTGCGAAGCCTTCCGACTGCCGGAGGACGGTGGCTGCCGCTCTCCTGCCTGTTGAATTCACTCTCGGCAAGCGAATGGAAAGCGTTCCAGGACAACTTGCCTGGGTTTTGACTTGGTCCTGATGCGTCCCACCTTGGCAAGTCTTGCTCGTCGCCAGAGGCTCCGAGATGCACAGAAGACGGTGGCAGCTGCTGAAAAGAAGGGCAGCGGTGAGTTTGTCGACAAGCAAGAACATAGGCAGCTGCCTGTGCTTGGGAAGGAGCAGCTGCCTGGTTTTGGCAATTGCCTTCACAGCGCCCAGAAGCCCGGTGCTCTGCTGCTTTGTTTTTCGCAGTCAGTCAATTGCACACTAGTGAAGCTGAGCCAGGCTCTTCAGCTTTGCTGCTTTTGAGCATCTGTGCTCCACTTATGCTCTGTGACATCTCTCGAGGTTGTTTGCCTCGCCCAGGCTGGCAAGTGCCCGCTAGTACCTAGAGCTGGGCAGGAGAGGGCAGAGAGCACTTCCATCTGACAGCAGGTTGCAGATTGCCTCGGAAAGAGCCGTGTCCTTGGAATGTGCAGCAAATCCTCTTTCTTTGCAAACCGCAGTTAGTGTGCAGTGTAGGTACACTCTCCCCTTGCCAAATGGAGTGGGAAAGCTTTTCGCTGAGATAGAGATGACTAGAGAAGCAGAAGCGCGGCTCCGGAGCTATCCGGAGGAAAGTGCCGCTTCCCGGCGTCTTTCGGCTTGAAGAGGCGCTCCGGAGCGCTCCGCTGGCGCTCTGCTGAGCTGTGCGCGAATTAGCCGCTTCTGCGCCTCCGAGAAGCAGAGATCGCGGTTGCTTGGAAGAGGCGAAGAACGAAGCCGCAAAGAAGCGGGCTTGTGTGCCAAGCCTTCCGACTGCCGGAGGACGGTGGCTGCCGCTCTCCTGCCTGTTGAATTCACTCTCGGCAAGCGAATGGAAAGCGTTCCAGGACAACTTGCCTGGGTTTTGACTTGGTCCTGATGCGTCCCACCTTGGCAAGTCTTGCTCGTCGCCAGAGGCTCCGAGATGCACAGAAGACGGTGGCAGCTGCTGAAAAGAAGGGCAGCGGTGAGTTTGTCGACAAGCAAGAACATAGGCAGCTGCCTGTGCTTGGGAAGGAGCAGCTGCCTGGTTTTGGCAATTGCCTTCACAGCGCCCAGAAGCCCGGTGCTCTGCTGCTTTGTTTTTCGCAGTCAGTCAATTGCACACTAGTGAAGCTGAGCCAGGCTCTTCAGCTTTGCTGCTTTTGAGCATCTGTGTTCCACTTATGCTCTGTGACATCTCTCGAGGTTGTTTGCCTCGCCCAGGCTGGAAAGTGCCCGCTAGTACCTAGAGCTGGGCAGGAGAGGGCAGAGAGCACTTCCATCTGACAGCAGGTTGCAGATTGCCTCGGAAAGAGCCGTGTCCTTGGAATGTGCAGCAAATCCTCTTTCTTTGCAAACCGCAGTTAGTGTGCAGTGTAGGTACACTCTCCCCTTGCCAAATGGAGTGGGAAAGCTTTTCGCTGAGATAGAGATGACTAGAGAAGCAGAAGCGCGGCTCCGGAGCTATCCGGAGGAAAGTGCCGCTTCCCGGCGTCTTTCGGCTTGAAGAGGCGCTCCGGAGCGCTCCGCTGGCGCTCTGCTGAGCTGTGCGCGAATTAGCCGCTTCTGCGCCTCCGAGAAGCAGAGATCGCGGTTGCTTGGAAGAGGCGAAGAACGAAGCCGCAAAGAAGCGGGCTTGTGTGCCAAGCCTTCCGACTGCCGGAGGACGGTGGCTGCCGCTCTCCTGCCTGTTGAATTCACTCTCGGCAAGCGAATGGAAAGCGTTCCAGGACAACTTGCCTGGGTTTTGACTTGGTCCTGATGCGTCCCACCTTGGCAAGTCTTGCTCGTCGCCAGAGGCTCCGAGATGCACAGAAGACGGTGGCAGCTGCTGAAAAGAAGGGCAGCGGTGAGTTTGTCGACAAGCAAGAACATAGGCAGCTGCCTGTGCTTGGGAAGGAGCAGCTGCCTGGTTTTGGCAATTGCCTTCACAGCGCCCAGAAGCCCGGTGCTCTGCTGCTTTGTTTTTCGCAGTCAGTCAATTGCACACTAGTGAAGCTGAGCCAGGCTCTTCAGCTTTGCTGCTTTTGAGCATCTGTGCTCCACTTAGGCTCTGTGACATCTCTCGAGGTTGTTTGCCTCGCCCAGGCTGGAAAGTGCCCGCTAGTACCTAGAGCTGGGCAGGAGAGGGCAGAGAGCACTTCCATCTGACAGCAGGTTGCAGATTGCCTCGGAAAGAGCCGTGGCCTTGGAATGTGCAGCAAATCCTCTTTCTTTGCAAACCGCGGTTAGTGTGCAGTGTAGGTACACTCTCCCCTTGCCAAATGGAGTGGGAAAGCTTTTCGCTAAGCTAGAGATGACTAGAGAAGCAGAAGCGCGGCTCCGGAGCTATCCGGAAGAAAGTGCCGCTTCCAGGCGTCTTTCGGCTTGAAGAGGCGCTCCAGAGCGCTTTGCTGCCGCTTTACTGAGCTGTGCGCGAACTAGCCGCTTCTGCGCCTCTGAGAAGCAGAGATCGCGGTTGCTTGGAAGAGGCGAAGAACGAAGCCGCAAAGAAGCGGGCTTGTGTGCGAAGCCTTCCGACTGCCGGAGGACGGTGGCTGCCGCTCTCCTGCCTGTTGAATTCACTCTCGGCAAGCGAATGGAAAGCGTTCCAGGACAACTTGCCTGGGTTTTGACTTGGTCCTGATGCGTCCCACCTTGGCAAGTCTTGCTCGTCGCCAGAGGCTCCGAGATGCACAGAAGACGGTGGCAGCTGCTGAAAAGAAGGGCAGCGGTGAGTTTGTCGACAAGCAAGAACATAGGCAGCTGCCTGTGCTTGGGAAGGAGCAGCTGCCTGGTTTTGGCAATTGCCTTCACAGCGCCCAGAAGCCCGGTGCTCTGCTGCTTTGTTTTTCGCAGTCAGTCAATTGCACACTAGTGAAGCTGAGCCAGGCTCTTCAGCTTTGCTGCTTTTGAGCATCTGTGCTCCACTTATGCTCTGTGACATCTCTCGAGGTTGTTTGCCTCGCCCAGGCTGGCAAGTGCCCGCTAGTACCTAGAGCTGGGCAGGAGAGGGCAGAGAGCACTTCCATCTGACAGCAGGTTGCAGATTGCCTCGGAAAGAGCCGTGTCCTTGGAATGTGCAGCAAATCCTCTTTCTTTGCAAACCGCAGTTAGTGTGCAGTGTAGGTACACTCTCCCCTTGCCAAATGGAGTGGGAAAGCTTTTCGCTGAGATAGAGATGACTAGAGAAGCAGAAGCGCGGCTCCGGAGCTATCCGGAGGAAAGTGCCGCTTCCCGGCGTCTTTCGGCTTGAAGAGGCGCTCCAGAGCGCTTTGCTGCCGCTTTACTGAGCTGTGCGCGAACTAGCCGCTTCTGCGCCTCCGAGAAGCAGAGATCGCGGTTGCTTGGAAGAGGCGAAGAACGAAGCCGCAAAGAAGCGGGCTTGTGTGCGAAGCCTTCCGACTGCCGGAGGACGGTGGCTGCCGCTCTCCTGCCTCTTGAATTCACTCTCGGCAAGCGAATGGAAAGCGTTCCAGGACAACTTGCCTGGGTTTTGACTTGGTCCTGATGCGTCCCACCTTGCAAGTCTTGCTCGTCGCCAGAGGCTCCGAGATGCACAGAAGACGGTGGCAGCTGCTGAAAAGAAGGGCAGCGGTGAGTTTGTCGACAAGCAAGAACATAGGCAGCTGCCTGTGCTTGGGAAGGAGCAGCTGCCTGGTTTTGGCAATTGCCTTCACAGCGCCCAGAAGCCCGGTGCTCTGCTGCTTTGTTTTTCGCAGTCAGTCAATTGCACACTAGTGAAGCTGAGCCAGGCTCTTCAGCTTTGCTGCTTTTGAGCATCTGTGCTCCACTTATGCTCTGTGACATCTCTCGAGGTTGTTTGCCTCGCCCAGGCTGCAAGTGCCCGCTAGTACCTAGAGCTGGGCAGGAGAGGGCAGAGAGCACTTCCATCTGACAGCAGGTTGCAGATTGCCTCGGAAAGAGCCGTGTCCTTGGAATGTGCAGCAAATCCTCTTTCTTTGCAAACCGCAGTTAGTGTGCAGTGTAGGTACACTCTCCCCTTGCCAAATGGAGTGGGAAAGCTTTTCGCTGAGATAGAGATGACTAGAGAAGCAGAAGCGCGGCTCCGGAGCTATCCGGAGGAAAGTGCCGCTTCCCGGCGTCTTTCGGCTTGAAGAGGCGCTCCGGAGCGCTCCGCTGGCGCTCTGCTGAGCTGTGCGCGAATTAGCCGCTTCTGCGCCTCCGAGAAGCAGAGATCGCGGTTGCTTGGAAGAGGCGAAGAACGAAGCCGCAAAGAAGCGGGCTTGTGTGCGAAGCCTTCCGACTGCCGGAGGACGGTGGCTGCCGCTCTCCTGCCTCTTGAATTCACTCTCGGCAAGCGAATGGAAAGCGTTCCAGGACAACTTGCCTGGGTTTTGACTTGGTCCTGATGCGTCCCACCTTGGCAAGTCTTGCTCGTCGCCAGAGGCTCCGAGATGCACAGAAGACGGTGGCAGCTGCTGAAAAGAAGGGCAGCGGTGAGTTTGTCGACAAGCAAGAAGATAGGCAGCTGCCTGTGCTTGGGAAGGAGCAGCTGCCTGGTTTTGGCAATTGCCTTCACAGCGCCCAGAAGCCCGGTGCTCTGCTGCTTTGTTTTTCGCAGTCAGTCAATTGCACACTAGTGAAGCTGAGCCAGGCTCTTCAGCTTTGCTGCTTTTGAGCATCTGTGCTCCACTTATGCTCTGTGACATCTCTGGAGGTTGTTTGCCTCGCCCAGGCTGGCAAGTGCCCGCTAGTACCTAGAGCTGGGCAGGAGAGGGCAGAGAGCACTTCCATCTGACAGCAGGTTGCAGATTGCCTCGGAAAGAGCCGTGTCCTTGGAATGTGCAGCAAATCCTCTTTCTTTGCAAACCGCGGTTAGAGTGCAGTGTAAGTACACTCTCCCCTTGCCAACTGGAGTGGGAAAGCTTTTCGCTAAGCTAGAGATGACTAGAGAAGCAGAAGCGCGGCTCCGGAGCTATCCGGAGGAAAGTGCCGCTTCCCGGCGTCTTTCGGCTTGAAGAGGCGCTCCGGAGCGCTCCGCTGGCGCTCTGCTGAGCTGTGCGCGAACTAGCCGCTTCTGCGCCTCCGAGAAGCAGAGATCGCGGTTGCTTGGAAGAGGCGAAGAACGAAGCCGCAAAGAAGTGGGCTTGTGTGCGAAGCCTTCCGACTGCCGGAGGACGGTGGCTGCCGCTCTCCTGCCTCTTGAATTCACTCTCGGCAAGCGAATGGAAAGCGTTCCAGGACAACTTGCCTGGGTTTTGACTTGGTCCTGATGCGTCCCACCTTGGCAAGTCTTGCTCGTCGCCAGAGGCTCCGAGATGCACAGAAGACGGTGGACAGCTGCTGAAAAGAAGGGCAGCGGTGAGTTTGTCGACAAGCAAGAAGATAGGCAGCTGCCTGTGCTTGGGAAGGAGCAGCTGCCTGGTTTTGGCAATTGCCTTCACAGCGCCCAGAAGCCCGGTGCTCTGCTGCTTTGTTTTTCGCAGTCAGTCAATTGCACACTAGTGAAGCTGAGCCAGGCTCTTCAGCTTTGCTGCTTTTGAGCATCTGTGCTCCACTTATGCTCTGTGACATCTCTCGAGGTTGTTTGCCTCGGCCAGGCTGGCAAGTGCCCGCTAGTACCTAGAGCTGGGCAGGAGAGGGCAGAGAGCACTTCCATCTGACAGCAGGTTGCAGATTGCCTCGGAAAGAGTCGTGTCCTTGGAATGTGCAGCAAATCCTCTTTCTTTGCAAACCGCGGTTAGTGTGCAGTGTAGGTACACTCTCCCCTTGCCAAATGGAGTGGGAAAGCTTTTCGCTAAGCTAGAGATGACTAGAGAAGCAGAAGCGCGGCTCCGGAGCTATCCGGAGGAAAGTGCCGCTTCCCGGCGTCTTTCGGCTTGAAGAGGCGCTCCGGAGTGCTCCGCTGGCGCTCTGCTGAGCTGTGCGCGAACTAGCCGCTTCTGCGCCTCTGAGAAGCAGAGATCGCGGTTGCTTGGAAGAGGCGAAGAACGAAGCCGCAAAGAAGCGGGCTTGTGTGCGAAGCCTTCCGACTGCCGGAGGACGGTGGCTGCCGCTCTCCTGCCTGTTGAATTCACTCTCGGCAAGCGAATGGAAAGCGTTCCAGGACAACTTGCCTGGGTTTTGACTTGGTCCTGATGCGTCCACCTTGCAAGTCTTGCTCGTCGCCAGAGGCTCCGAGATGCACAGAAGACGGTGGCAGCTGCTGAAAGAAGGGCAGCGGTGAGTTTGTCGACAAGCAAGAACATAGGCAGCTGCCTGTGCTTGGGAAGGAGCAGCTGCCTGGTTTTGGCAATTGCCTTCACAGCGCCCAGAAGCCCGGTGCTCTGCTGCTTTGTTTTTCGCAGTCAGTCAATTGCACACTAGTGAAGCTGAGCCAGGCTCTTCAGCTTTGCTGCTTTTGAGCATCTGTGCTCCACTTATGCTCTGTGACATCTCTCGAGGTTGTTTGCCTCGCCCAGGCTGGCAAGTGCCCGCTAGTACCTAGAGCTGGGCAGGAGAGGGCAGAGAGCACTTCCATCTGACAGCAGGTTGCAGATTGCCTCGGAAAGAGCCGTGTCCTTGGAATGTGCAGCAAATCCTCTTTCTTTGCAAACCGCAGTTAGTGTGCAGTGTAGGTACACTCTCCCCTTGCCAAATGGAGTGGGAAAGCTTTTCGCTGAGATAGAGATGACTAGAGAAGCAGAAGCGCGGCTCCGGAGCTATCCGGAGGAAAGTGCCGCTTCCCGGCGTCTTTCGGCTTGAAGAGGCGCTCCGGAGCGCTCCGCTGGCGCTCTGCTGAGCTGTGCGCGAATTAGCCGCTTCTGCGCCTCCGAGAAGCAGAGATCGCGGTTGCTTGGAAGAGGCGAAGAACGAAGCCGCAAAGAAGCGGGCTTGTGTGCCAAGCCTTCCGACTGCCGGAGGACGGTGGCTGCCGCTCTCCTGCCTCTTGAATTCACTCTCGGCAAGCGAATGGAAAGCGTTCCAGGACAACTTGCCTGGGTTTTGACTTGGTCCTGATGCGTCCCACCTTGGCAAGTCTTGCTCGTCGCCAGAGGCTCCGAGATGCACAGAAGACGGTGGCAGCTGCTGAAAAGAAGGGCAGCGGTGAGTTTGTCGACAAGCAAGAACATAGGCAGCTGCCTGTGCTTGGGAAGGAGCAGCTGCCTGGTTTTGGCAATTGCCTTCACAGCGCCCAGAAGCCCGGTGCTCTGCTGCTTTGTTTTTCGCAGTCAGTCAATTGCACACTAGTGAAGCTGAGCCAGGCTCTTCAGCTTTGCTGCTTTTGAGCATCTGTGCTCCACTTATGCTCTGTGACATCTCTCGAGGTTGTTTGCCTCGCCCAGGCTGGAAAGTGCCCGCTAGTACCTAGAGCTGGGCAGGAGAGGGCAGAGAGCACTTCCATCTGACAGCAGGTTGCAGATTGCCTCGGAAAGAGCCGTGTCCTTGGAATGTGCAGCAAATCCTCTTTCTTTGCAAACCGCGGTTAGTGTGCAGTGTAGGTACACTCTCCCCTTGCCAATGGAGTGGGAAAGCTTTTCGCTAAGCTAGAGATGACTAGAGAAGCAGAAGCGCGGCTCCGGAGCTATCCGGAGGAAAGTGCCGCTTCCCGGCGTCTTTCGGCTTGAAGAGGCGCTCCGGAGCGCTCCGCTGGCGCTCTGCTGAGCTGTGCGCGAACTAGCCGCTTCTGCGCCTCCGAGAAGCAGAGATCGCGGTTGCTTGGAAGAGGCGAAGAACGAAGCCGCAAAGAAGTGGGCTTGTGTGCGAAGCCTTCCGACTGCCGGAGGACGGTGGCTGCCGCTCTCCTGCCTCTTGAATTCACTCTCGGCAAGCGAATGGAAAGCGTTCCAGGACAACTTGCCTGGGTTTTGACTTGGTCCTGATGCGTCCCACCTTGGCAAGTCTTGCTCGTCGCCAGAGGCTCCGAGATGCACAGAAGACGGTGGCAGCTGCTGAAAAGAAGGGCAGCGGTGAGTTTGTCGACAAGCAAGAACATAGGCAGCTGCCTGTGCTTGGGAAGGAGCAGCTGCCTGGTTTTGGCAATTGCCTTCACAGCGCCCAGAAGCCCGGTGCTCTGCTGCTTTCTTTTTCGCAGTCAGTCAATTGCACACTAGTGAAGCTGAGCCAGGCTCTTCAGCTTTGCTGCTTTTGAGCATCTGTGCTCCACTTA
>NW_027099588.1:0-28962 GCF_031753505.1 Anomalospiza imberbis | reverse complement strand
GGGCTGACCATATTTCTTTCAAAGAAAAAATTGCTTGTGTCTTCCCTGCAGGGGCCCTTTGTCCCTGAGTGGCCGGCCGCCTCCAAAATATCCAAACGATTTAAAGATATTTACCAGACCTAATGTGCCGCCACCTCAATGCTGTGCTGCCCTGACAGTCCCAAGGAATCCCCTACCTGCTGACATCAGGAATCTGGGTTGACCATATTTCTTTCCTAGAAAAAATTGCTTGTGTCTTCCTCCAGGGCCTTTGTCACTGACTGGCCGGACGCCTCCAAAAAATCCAAATGATTAAAGATATGTCCCAGACCCAACCTGCCCCCACCTCAAATCTGTGCTGCCCCGACAGTCTCAAGAGAACTCTACTAACTGACATCAGGAACCTGGTCTAGCAACATTTCGTTCAAAGGGAAAAGGGCCGGTGTTTGTCTTCAGGAGCCTGGGTCCCAGAGTGGCCGGCTGCCTCCAAAATATCCAAACGATTAAAGATATGTCCCAGACCCAACCTGCCCCGCACCTCAAATATGGGCTGCCCCGACAGTCTCAAGACAACCCTACAAACTGACATCAGCAACCAGGGCTGGCAAACTTTTCCTTAACAGGGAATACGGCCGGTGTTTGTCTCCAAGGGCCTTTGGCCTTGATTGGCCGGCCGCCTCCAAAATTTCCAAACTATTAAAGATAAGTCCCAGACCAAACCTACCCCCACCTCAAACCTGTGCTGCCCTGACAGTCCAAAGGGAACCCTACAAACTGACATCAGCAACCAGGGCTGGCAACTTTTCCTTAACAGGGAATACGGCCGGTGTTTGTCTCCAAGGGCCTTTGCCCCTGAGTAGCCGGATGCCTCCAAAAAATCCAAACGATTTAAAGATATGTCCCAGACTTAATCTGCCCCCACCAGAAACTTGTGCTACCCTGACAGTCCCAAAGGAACCCTATAAACTGACAAGAGGAACCTGGGCTGGCAACTTTTCCTTCACAGGGAAAAGGGCTGGTGTTTGTCTTCATGAACCTTTGTCCCAGAGTGGCCGGCCGCCTCCAAAATATCCAAACGATTAAAGATATGTCTCAGACCCAACCTGCCCCCACCTCAAGTTTGTGCTGCCCTGACAGTCCCAAGGGAAGCCTAAAACTGACATCAGGAACCTGCCTTGGCAACTTTTCTTTCACAGGGAAAATGGGTGGTCTTTTTCTTGAGGAGCCTTTGGCCTTGAGTGGCCCGCCGCCTCCAAAAAATCCAAGCGATGAAGGATATGTCCCAGACCCAACATGCCCCCACCTCAAACCTGTGCTGCCCTGACAGTCCAAAGGGAACCCTACAAACTGACATCAGCAACCAGGGCTGGCAACTTTTCCTTAACAGGGAATACGGCCGGTGTTTGTCTCCAAGGGCCTTTGGCCTTGACTGGCCCGCCGCCTCCAAAAAATCCAAACAATTAAGGATATGTCCCAGACCCAACCGGCCCCCACCTCTAAACTGTGCTGCCCTGACAGTCCCAAGGGAACCCTTCAAAGTGACAGCAGGATCCTGGACTGGACACTTTTCCTTCCCAGTGAAAATGTCCGGTGTTTTCCTGCAGGGACTTTGTCCCTGAGTGGCTGGACCCTTCCAAAAAATCCAAATGATTAAAGATATTTCCCAGACCCAACCGGCCCCCACCTCTAACCTGTGCTACCCTGACAGCCCAAAGGAACCCTACCTGCTGACATCAGGAATCTGGGCTGACATATTTCTTTCCTAGAAAAAATTGCTCGTGTCTTCCTGCAGGGGCCTTTGTCCCTGAGTGGCCGGCCGCCTCCAAAAATCCAAACGATTAAAGATATGTCCCAGACCCAACCTGCCCCCACCTCAAAACTGTGCTGCCTTGACAGTCCAACCAACGGGAACTCTACATGCAGACATCAGCAACCTGGACCGGCAACTTTTCCTTACAGGGAAAAGGAGCGGTCTTTTTCTTGAGGAGCCTGGGCCTTGAGTGGCCGGCTGCCTCCAAAAAATCCAAAAGATTAAAGATATGTCCCAAACCTAACCTGCCCCCACCTGAAATTTGTGCTGCCCTGACAGTCCCAAGGGAACCCTACCTGCTGAGATCAGGAACCTGGGTTGACCATATTTCTTTCCTAGAAAAAATTGCTCGTGTCTTCCTGCAGGGGCCTTTGTCCCTGAGTGGCCGGACGCCTCCAAAAAATCCAAATGATTAAAGATATGTCCCAGACCAAACCTGCCCCCACCTCAAACCTGTGCTGCCCTGAGAGTCCCAAGGGAACCCTACCTGCTGACATCAGCAACAAGGGCTGGCAACTTTTCCTTAACAGGGAATACGGCCGGTGTTTGTCTCCAAGGGCTTTTGTCCCTGAGTAGCCAGATGCCTCCAAAAAATCCAAACGATTAATGATATGTCCCAGACTTAATCTGCCCCCACCACAAACTTGTGCTACCCTGACAGTCTAAAAGGAACCCTATAAACTGAGGGGAGGAACCTGGGCTGGCAACTTTTCCTTCACAGGGAAAAGGGACGGTGTTTGTCTTCAGGAACCTTTGTCCCAGAGTGGCCGGCCACCTCCAAAATCTCCAAACGATTAAAGATATGTCCCAGACCCAACCTGCCCCGAACCTCAAATTTGTGCTGCCCTGACAGTCTCAAGACAACCCTACAAACTGACATCAGCAACCAGGGCTGGCAACTTTTCCTTAACAGGGAATACGGCCGGTGTTTGTCTCCAAGGGCTTTTGTCCCTGAGTAGCCAGATGCCTCCAAAATATCCAAACGATTAAAGATATGTCCCAGACCCTACCTACACCCACCCCAAATTTGTGCTGCCCTGACAGTCCCAAGGGAACCCTACCTGCTGACATCAGGAACCTGGGTTGACCATATTTCTTTCCTGGAAAAAATTGCTCGTGTCTTCCTGCAGGGGCCTTTGTCCCTGAGTGGCCGGACGCCTCCAAAAAATCCAAATGATTAAAGATATGTCCCAGACCCAACCTGCCCCACATCAAACCTGTGCTGCCCTGACAGTCCAAGGGAACCCTACCTGCTGACATCAGGAATCTGGGCTGACCATATTTCTTTCAAAGAAAAAATTGCTTGTGTCTTCCTGCAGGGGCCTTTGTCCCTGAGTGGCCGGCCGCCTCCAAAATATCCAAACGATTAAAGATATTTCCCAGACCTAATGTGCCGCCACCTCAATGCTGTGCTGCCCTGACAGTCCCAAGGAATCCCTACCTGCTGACATCAGGAATCTGGGCCGGTGTTTTTCTCCAAGGGCCTTTGCCCTGAGTAGCCGGATGCCTCCAAAAAATCCAAACGATTAATGATATGTCCCAAACTTAATCTGCCCCCACCACAAACTTGTGCTGCCCTGACAGTCCCAAAGGAACCCTATAAACTGACAAGAGGAACCTGGGCTGGCAACTTTTCCTTAACAGGGAATATGGCCGGTGTTTGTCTCCAAGGGCCTTTGGCCTTGATTGGCCGGCCGCCTCCAAAATATCCAAACGATTAAAGATAAGTCCCAGACCAAACCTACCCCCACCTCAAACCTGTGCTGCCCTGACAGTCCAAAGGGAACCCTACAAACTGACATCAGCAACCAGGGCTGGCAACTTTTCCTTAACAGGGAATACGGCCGGTGTTTGTCTCCAAGGGCTTTTGTCCCTGAGTAGCCGGATGCCTCCAAAAAATCCAAACGATTAAAGATATGTCCCAGACTTAATCTGCCCCCACCACAAACTTGTGCTACCCTGACAGTCCCAAAGGAACCCTATAAACTGACAAGAGGAACCTGGGCTGGCAACTTTTCGTTCAAAGGGAAAAGGGCCGGTGTTTGTCTTCATGAACCTTTGTCCCAGAGTGGCCGGCCGCCTCCAAAATCTCCAAACGATTAAAGATATGTCCCAGACCCAACCTGCCCCCACCTCAAGTTTGTGCTGCCCTGACAGTCCCAAGGGAAGCCTAAAACTGACATCAGGAACCTGCCTTGGCAACTTTTCCTTCACAGGGAAAATGGGTGGTCTTTTGCTTGAGGAGCCTTTGGCCTTGAGTGGCCCGCCGCCTCCAAAAAATCCAAACGATGAAGGATATGTCCCAGACGCAACATGCCCCCACCTCACACCTGTGCTGCCCTGACAGTCCAAAGGGAACCCTACAAACTGACATCAGCAACCAGGGCTGGCAACTTTTCCTTAACAGGCAATACGGCCGGTGTTTGTCTCCAAGGGCCTTTGGCCTTGACTGGCCGGCCGCCTCCAAAAAATCCAAACAATTAAGGATATGTCCCAGACCCAACCGGCCCCCACCTCTAACCTGTGCTACCCTGACAGTCCCAAGGGAACCCTTCAAAGTGACAGCAGGATCCTGGACTGGACACTTTTCCTTCCCAGCGAAAATGGCCGGTGTTTTCCTGCAGGGCCTTTGTCCCTGAGTAGCCGGATGCCTCCAAAAAATCCAAACGATTAATGATATGTCCCAGACTTAATCTGCCCCCACCACAAACTTGTGCTGCCCTGACAGTCCCAAAGGAACCCTATAAACTGACAAGAGGAACCTGGGCTGGCAACTTTTCCTTCACAGGGAAAAGGGCCGGTGTTTGTCTTCAGGAGCCTGGGTCCCAGAGTGGCCAGTCGCCTCCAAAATCTCCAAACGATTAAAGATATGTCCCAGACCCAACCTGCCCCGCACCTCAAATATGGGCTGCCCCGACAGTCTCAAGACAACCCTACAAACTGACATCAGCAACCAGGGCTGGCAACTTTTCCTTAACAGGGAATACGGCCGTTGTTTGTCTCCAAGGGCCTTTGGCCTTGATTGGCCGGCCGCCTCCAAAATATCCAAACGATTAAAGATAAGTCCCAGACCAAACCTACCCCCACCTCAAACCTGTGCTGCCCTGACAGTCTCAAGACAACCCTACAAACTGACATCAGCAACCAGGGCTGGCAACTTTTCCTTAACAGGGAATACGGCCGGTGTTTGTCTCCAAGGGCTTTTGTCCCTGAGTAGCCGGATGCCTCCAAAAAATCCAAACGATTAAAGATATGTCCCAGACCCAACCTGCCCCCACCTCAAGTTTGTGCTGCCCTGACAGTCCCAAGGGAAGCCTAAAACTGACATCAGGAACCTGCCTTGGCAACTTTTCCTTCACAGGGAAAATGGGTGGTCTTTTTCTTGAGGAGCCTTTGGCCTTGAGTGGCCCGCCGCCTCCAAAAAATCCAAACGATGAAGGATATGTCCCAGACCCAACATGCCCCCACCTCAAACCTGTGCTGCCCTGACAGTCCAAAGGGAACCCTACAAACTGACATCAGCAACCAGGGCTGGCAACTTTTCCTTAACAGGGAATACGGCCGGTGTTTGTCTCCAAGGGCCTTTGGCCTTGACTGGCCCGCCGCCTCCAAAAAATCCAAACAATTAAGGATATGTCCCAGACCCAACCGGCCCCCACCTCTAACCTGTGCTGCCCTGACAGTCCCAAGGGAACCCTTCAAAGTGACAGCAGGATCCTGGACTGGACACTTTTCCTTCCCAGCGAAAATGGCCGGTGTTTTCCTGCAGGGACTTTGTCCCTGAGTGGCTGGACCCTTCCAAAAAATCCAAATGATTAAAGATATTTCCCAGACCCAACCGGCCCCCACCTCTAACCTGTGCTACCCTGACAGCCCCAAAGGAACCCTACCTGCTGACATCAGGAATCTGGACTGACCATATTTCTTTCCTGGAAAAAATTGCTCGTGTCTTCCTGCAGGGGCCTTTGTCCCTGAGTGGCTGGACGCCTCCAAAAAATCCAAACGACTAAAGATATGTCCCAGACCCAACCTGCCCCCACCTCAAAACTGTGCTGCCTTGACAGTCCAACGGGAACTCTACATGCAGACATCAGCAACCTGGACCGGCAACTTTTCCTTACAGGGAAAAGGAGCGGTCTTTTTCTCGAGGAGCCTGTGGCCTTGAGTGGCCGGCTGCCTCCAAAAAATCCAAAAGATTAAAGATATGTCCCAAACCTAACCTGCCCCCACCTCAAATTTGTGCTGCCCTGACAGTCCCAAGGGAACCCTACCTGCTGACATCAGGAACCTGGGTTGACCATATTTCTTTCCTAGAAAAAATTGCTCGTGTCTTCCTGCAGGGGCCTTTGTCCCTGACCGGCCGGATGCCTCCAAAAAATCCAATCGATTAATGATATGTCCCAGACTTAATCTGCCCCCACCAGAAACTTGTGCTGCCCTGAGAGTCCCAAGGGAACCCTACCTGCTGACATCAGCAACAAGGGCTGGCAACTTTTCCTTAACAGGGAATACGGCCGGTGTTTGTCTCCAAGGGCCTTTGTCCCTGAGTAGCCGGATGCCTCCAAAAAATCCAAACGATTAATGATATGTCCCAGACTTAATCTGCCCCCACCACAAACTTGTGCTACCCTGACAGTCTAAAAGGAACCCTATAAACTGACAAGAGGAACCTGGGCTGGCAACTTTTCCTTCACAGGGAAAAGGGCCGGTGTTTGTCTTCAGGAACCTTTGTCCCAGAGTGGCCGGCTGCCTCCAAAATCTCCAAACGATTAAAGATATGTCTCAGACCCAACCTGCCCCGCACCTCAAATTTGTGCTGCCCCGACAGTCTCAAGAGAACTCTACTAACTGACATCAGGAACCTGGTCTAGCAAAATTTCGTTCAAAGGGAAAAGGGCCGGTGTTTGTCTTCAGGAGCCTGGGTCCCAGAGTGGCCGGCCGCCTCCAAAATATCCAAACGATTAAAGATATGTCCCAGACCCAACCTACCCCCACCCCAAATTTGTGCTGCCCTGACAGTCCCAAGGGAACCCTACCTGCTGACATCAGGAACCTGGGTTGACCATATTTCTTTCCTGGAAAAAATTGCTCGTGTCTTCCTGCAGGGGCCTTTGTCCCTGAGTGGCCGGACGCCTCCAAAAAATCCAAATGATTAAAGATATGTCCCAGACCCAACCTGCCCCCACATCAAACCTGTGCTGCCCTGACAGTCCCAAGGGAACCCTACCTGCTGACATCAGGAATCTGGGCTGACCATATTTCTTTCAAAGAAAAAATTGCTTGTGTCTTCCTGCAGGGGCCTTTGTCCCTGAGTGGCCGGCCGCCTCCAAAATATCCAAACGATTAAAGATATTTACCAGACCTAATGTGCCGCCACCTCAATGCTGTGCTGCCCTGACAGTCCCAAGGAATCCCTACCTGCTGACATCAGGAATCTGGGTTGACCATATTTCTTTCCTAGAAAAAATTGCTTGTGTCTTCCTCCAGGGGCCTTTGTCACTGACTGGCCGGACGCCTCCAAAAAATCCAAATGATTAAAGATATGTCCCAGACCCAACCTGCCCCCACCTCAAATCTGTGCTGCCCCGACAGTCTCAAGAGAACTCTACTAACTGACATCAGGAACCTGGTCTAGCAACATTTCGTTCAAAGGGAAAAGGGCCGGTGTTTGTCTTCAGGAGCCTGGGTCCCAGAGTGGCCGGCTGCCTCCAAAATATCCAAACGATTAAAGATATGTCCCAGACCCAACCTGCCCCGCACCTCAAATATGGGCTGCCCCGACAGTCTCAAGACAACCCTACAAACTGACATCAGCAACCAGGGCTGGCAACTTTTCCTTAACAGGGAATACGGCCGGTGTTTGTCTCCAAGGGCCTTTGGCCTTGATTGGCCGGCCGCCTCCAAAATTTCCAAACTATTAAAGATAAGTCCCAGACCAAACCTACCCCCACCTCAAACCTGTGCTGCCCTGACAGTCCAAAGGGAACCCTACAAACTGACATCAGCAACCAGGGCTGGCAACTTTTCCTTAACAGGGAATACGGCCGGTGTTTGTCTCCAAGGGCCTTTGCCCCTGAGTAGCCGGATGCCTCCAAAAAATCCAAACGATTAAAGATATGTCCCAGACTTAATCTGCCCCCACCAGAAACTTGTGCTACCCTGACAGTCCCAAAGGAACCCTATAAACTGACAAGAGGAACCTGGGCTGGCAACTTTTCCTTCACAGGGAAAAGGGCTGGTGTTTGTCTTCATGAACCTTTGTCCCAGAGTGGCCGGCCGCCTCCAAAATATCCAAACGATTAAAGATATGTCTCAGACCCAACCTGCCCCCACCTCAAGTTTGTGCTGCCCTGACAGTCCCAAGGGAAGCCTAAAACTGACATCAGGAACCTGCCTTGGCAACTTTTCTTTCACAGGGAAAATGGGTGGTCTTTTTCTTGAGGAGCCTTTGGCCTTGAGTGGCCCGCCGCCTCCAAAAAATCCAAGCGATGAAGGATATGTCCCAGACCCAACATGCCCCCACCTCAAACCTGTGCTGCCCTGACAGTCCAAAGGGAACCCTACAAACTGACATCAGCAACCAGGGCTGGCAACTTTTCCTTAACAGGGAATACGGCCGGTGTTTGTCTCCAAGGGCCTTTGGCCTTGACTGGCCCGCCGCCTCCAAAAAATCCAAACAATTAAGGATATGTCCCAGACCCAACCGGCCCCCACCTCTAAACTGTGCTGCCCTGACAGTCCCAAGGGAACCCTTCAAAGTGACAGCAGGATCCTGGACTGGACACTTTTCCTTCCCAGTGAAAATGTCCGGTGTTTTCCTGCAGGGACTTTGTCCCTGAGTGGCTGGACCCTTCCAAAAAATCCAAATGATTAAAGATATTTCCCAGACCCAACCGGCCCCCACCTCTAACCTGTGCTACCCTGACAGCCCCAAAGGAACCCTACCTGCTGACATCAGGAATCTGGGCTGACCATATTTCTTTCCTAGAAAAAATTGCTCGTGTCTTCCTGCAGGGGCCTTTGTCCCTGAGTGGCCGGCCGCCTCCAAAAAATCCAAACGATTAAAGATATGTCCCAGACCCAACCTGCCCCCACCTCAAAACTGTGCTGCCTTGACAGTCCAACGGGAACTCTACATGCAGACATCAGCAACCTGGACCGGCAACTTTTCCTTACAGGGAAAAGGAGCGGTCTTTTTCTTGAGGAGCCTGTGGCCTTGAGTGGCCGGCTGCCTCCAAAAAATCCAAAAGATTAAAGATATGTCCCAAACCTAACCTGCCCCCACCTGAAATTTGTGCTGCCCTGACAGTCCCAAGGGAACCCTACCTGCTGAGATCAGGAACCTGGGTTGACCATATTTCTTTCCTAGAAAAAATTGCTCGTGTCTTCCTGCAGGGGCCTTTGTCCCTGAGTGGCCGGACGCCTCCAAAAAATCCAAATGATTAAAGATATGTCCCAGACCAAACCTGCCCCCGCCTCAAACCTGTGCTGCCCTGAGAGTCCCAAGGGAACCCTACCTGCTGACATCAGCAACAAGGGCTGGCAACTTTTCCTTAACAGGGAATACGGCCGGTGTTTGTCTCCAAGGGCTTTTGTCCCTGAGTAGCCAGATGCCTCCAAAAAATCCAAACGATTAATGATATGTCCCAGACTTAATCTGCCCCCACCACAAACTTGTGCTACCCTGACAGTCTAAAAGGAACCCTATAAACTGAGGGGAGGAACCTGGGCTGGCAACTTTTCCTTAACAGGGAAAAGGGACGGTGTTTGTCTTCAGGAACCTTTGTCCCAGAGTGGCCGGCCACCTCCAAAATCTCCAAACGATTAAAGATATGTCCCAGACCCAACCTGCCCCGAACCTCAAATTTGTGCTGCCCTGACAGTCTCAAGACAACCCTACAAACTGACATCAGCAACCAGGGCTGGCAACTTTTCCTTAACAGGGAATACGGCCGGTGTTTGTCTCCAAGGGCTTTTGTCCCTGAGTAGCCAGATGCCTCCAAAATATCCAAACGATTAAAGATATGTCCCAGACCCAACCTACACCCACCCCAAATTTGTGCTGCCCTGACAGTCCCAAGGGAACCCTACCTGCTGACATCAGGAACCTGGGTTGACCATATTTCTTTCCTGGAAAAAATTGCTCGTGTCTTCCTGCAGGGGCCTTTGTCCCTGAGTGGCCGGACGCCTCCAAAAAATCCAAATGATTAAAGATATGTCCCAGACCCAACCTGCCCCCACATCAAACCTGTGCTGCCCTGACAGTCCCAAGGGAACCCTACCTGCTGACATCAGGAATCTGGGCTGACCATATTTCTTTCAAAGAAAAAATTGCTTGTGTCTTCCTGCAGGGGCCTTTGTCCCTGAGTGGCCGGCCGCCTCCAAAATATCCAAACGATTAAAGATATTTCCCAGACCTAATGTGCCGCCACCTCAATGCTGTGCTGCCCTGACAGTCCCAAGGAATCCCTACCTGCTGACATCAGGAATCTGGGCCGGTGTTTTTCTCCAAGGGCCTTTGCCCCTGAGTAGCCGGATGCCTCCAAAAAATCCAAACGATTAATGATATGTCCCAAACTTAATCTGCCCCCACCACAAACTTGTGCTGCCCTGACAGTCCCAAAGGAACCCTATAAACTGACAAGAGGAACCTGGGCTGGCAACTTTTCCTTAACAGGGAATATGGCCGGTGTTTGTCTCCAAGGGCCTTTGGCCTTGATTGGCCGGCCGCCTCCAAAATATCCAAACGATTAAAGATAAGTCCCAGACCAAACCTACCCCCACCTCAAACCTGTGCTGCCCTGACAGTCCAAAGGGAACCCTACAAACTGACATCAGCAACCAGGGCTGGCAACTTTTCCTTAACAGGGAATACGGCCGGTGTTTGTCTCCAAGGGCTTTTGTCCCTGAGTAGCCGGATGCCTCCAAAAAATCCAAACGATTAAAGATATGTCCCAGACTTAATCTGCCCCCACCACAAACTTGTGCTACCCTGACAGTCCCAAAGGAACCCTATAAACTGACAAGAGGAACCTGGGCTGGCAACTTTTCGTTCAAAGGGAAAAGGGCCGGTGTTTGTCTTCATGAACCTTTGTCCCAGAGTGGCCGGCCGCCTCCAAAATATCCAAACGATTAAAGATATGTCCCAGACCCAACCTGCCCCCACCTCAAGTTTGTGCTGCCCTGACAGTCCCAAGGGAAGCCTAAAACTGACATCAGGAACCTGCCTTGGCAACTTTTCCTTCACAGGGAAAATGGGTGGTCTTTTGCTTGAGGAGCCTTTGGCCTTGAGTGGCCCGCCGCCTCCAAAAAATCCAAACGATGAAGGATATGTCCCAGACGCAACATGCCCCCACCTCACACCTGTGCTGCCCTGACAGTCCAAAGGGAACCCTACAAACTGACATCAGCAACCAGGGCTGGCAACTTTTCCTTAACAGGGAATACGGCCGGTGTTTGTCTCCAAGGGCCTTTGGCCTTGACTGGCCGGCCGCCTCCAAAAAATCCAAACAATTAAGGATATGTCCCAGACCCAACCGGCCCCCACCTCTAACCTGTGCTACCCTGACAGTCCCAAGGGAACCCTTCAAAGTGACAGCAGGATCCTGGACTGGACACTTTTCCTTCCCAGCGAAAATGGCCGGTGTTTTCCTGCAGGGACTTTGTCCCTGAGTGGCTGGACCCTTCCAAAAAATCCAAATGATTAAAGATATTTCCCAGACCCAACCGGCCCCCACCTCTAACCTTTGCTACCCTGACAGCCCCAAAGGAACCCTACCTGCTGACATCAGGAACCTGGGTTGACCATATTTCTTTCCTAGAAAAAATTGCTCGTGTCTTGCTGCAGGGGCCTTTCTCCCAGACTGGCCGGATGCCTCCACCTCAAATCTGTGCTGCCCCGACAGTCTCAAGAGAACTCTACTAACTGACATCAGGAACCTGGTCTAGCAACTTTTCGTTCAAAGGGAAAAGGGCCGGTGTTTGTCTTCAGGAGCCTGGGTCCCAGAGTGGCTGGCCGCCTCCAAAATATAAAAACGATTAAAGATATATCCCAGACCCAACCTGCCCCCACCTCAAACCGGTGCTGCCCTGACAGTCCCAAGGGAACCCTACAAACTGACATCAGCAACAAGGGCTGGCAAATTTTCCTTAACAGGGAATACGGCCGGTGTTTGTCTCCAAGGGCTTTTGTCCCTGAGTAGCCGGATGCCTCCAAAAAATCCAAACAATTATAGATACGTCCCAGACTTAATCTGCCCCCACCAGAAACTTGTGCTACCCTGACAGTCCCAAAGGAACCCTATAAACTGACAAGAGGAACCTGGGCTGGCAACTTTTCCTTCACAGGGAAAAGGGCCGGTGTTTGTCTTCATGAACCTTTGTCCAAGAGTGGCCGGCCGCCTCCAAAATAACCAAACGATTAAAGATATGTCCCAACCTGCCCCCACCTCAAGTTTGTGCTGCCCTGACAGTCCCAAGGGAAGCCTAAAACTGACATCAGGAACCTGCCTTGGCAACTTTTCCTTCACAGGGAAAATGGGTGGTCTTTTTCTTGAGGAGCCTTTGGCCTTGAGTGGCCCGCCGCCTCCAAAAAATCCAAACGATGAAGGATATGTCCCAGACCCAACATGCCCCCACCTCAAACCTGTGCTGCCCTGACAGTCCAAAGGGAACCCTACAAACTGACATCAGCAACCAGGGCTGGCAACTTTTCCTTAACAGGGAATACGGCCGGTGTTTGTCTCCAAGGGCCTTTGGCCTTGACTGGCCGGCCGCCTCCAAAAAATCCAAACAATTAAGGATATGTCCCAGACCTAACCGGCCCCCACCTCTAACCTGTGCTGCCCTGACAGTCCCAAGGGAACCCTTCAAAGTGACAGCAGGATCCTGGACTGGACACTTTTCCTTCCCAGTGAAAATGTCCGGTGTTTTCCTGCAGGGACTTTGTCCCTGAGTGGCTGGACCCTTCCAAAAAATCCAAATGATTAAAGATATTTCCCAGACCCAACCGGCCCCCACCTCTAACCTTTGCTACCCTGACAGCCCCAAAGGAACCTTACCTGCTGACATCAGGAATCTGGGCTGACCATATTTCTTTCCTAGAAAAAATTGCTCGTGTCTTCCTGCAGGGGCCTTTGTCCCTGAGTGGCCGGCCGCCTCCAAAAAATCCAAACGACTAAAGATATGTCCCAGACCCAACCTGCCCCCACCTCAAAACTGTGCTGCCTTGACAGTCCAACGGGAACTCTACATGCAGACATCAGCAACCTGGACCGGCAACTTTTCCTTACAGGGAAAAGGAGCGGTCTTTTTCTCGAGGAGTCTGTGGCCTTGAGTGGCCGGCTGCCTCCAAAAAATCCAAAAGATTAAAGATATATCCCAAACCTAACCTGCCCCCACCTCAAATTTGTGCTGCCCTGACAGTCCCAAGGGAACCCTACCTGCTGACATCAGGAACCAGGGTTGACCATATTTCTTTCCTAGAAAAAATTGCTCGTGTCTTCCTGCAGGGGCCTTTGTCCCTGAGTGGCCGGCCGCCTCCAAAAAATCCAAACGACTAAAGATATGTCCCAGACCCAACCTGCCCCCACCAGAAACTTGTGCTGCCCTGAGAGTCCCAAGGGAACCCTACAAACTGACATCAGCAACAAGGGCTGGCAACTTTTCCTTAACAGGGAATACGGCCGGTGTTTGTCTCCAAGGGCCTTTGTCCCTGAGTAGCCAGATGCCTCCAAAAAATCCAAACGATTAATGATATGTCCCAGACTTAATCTGCCCCCACCACAAACTTGTGCTACCCTGACAGTCACAAAGGAACCCTATAAACTGAGGGGAGGAACCTGGGCTGGCAACTTTTCCTTCACAGTGAAAAGGGCCGGTGTTTCTCTTCAGGAACCTTTGTCCCAGAGTGGCCGGCTGCCTCCAAAATCTCCAAACGATTAAAGATATGTCCCAGACCCAACCTGCCCCGAACCTCAAATTTGTGCTGCCCCGACAGTCTCAAGAGAACTCTACTAACTGACATCAGGAACCTGGTCTAGCAAAATTTCGTTCAAAGGGAAAAGGGCCGGTGTTTGTCTTCAGGAGCCTGGGTCCCAGAGTGGCCGGCCGCCTCCAAAATATCCAAACGATTAAAGATATGTCCCAGACCCAACCTACCCCCACATCAAACCGGTGCTGCCCTGACAGTCCCAAGGGAACCCTACCTGCTGACATCAGGAATCTGGGCTGACCATATTTCTTTCAAAGAAAAAATTGCTTGTGTCTTCCTGCAGGGGCCTTTGTCCCTGAGTGGCCGGCCGCCTCCAAAATATCCAAACGATTAAAGATATTTCCCAGACCTAATGTGCCGCCACCTCAATGCTGTGCTGCCCTGACAGTCCCAAGGAATCCCTACATGCTGACATCAGGAATCTGGGTTGACCATATTTCTTTCCTAGAAAAAATTGCTCGTGTCTTCCTGCAGGGGCCTTTGTCCCTGAGTGGCCGGCCGCCTCCAAAAAATCAATTAAAGATATGTCCCAGACTTAATCTGCCCCCACCAGAAACTTGTGCTACCCTGACAGTCCCAAAGGAACCCTATAAACTGACAAGAGGAACCTGGGCTGGCAACTTTTCCTTCACAGGGAAAAGGGCCGGTGTTTGTCTTCAGGAACCTTTGTCCCAGAGTGGCCGGCCACCTCCAAAATCTCCAAACGATTAAAGATATGTCCCAGACCCAACCTGCCCCCACCTCAAGTTTGTGCTGCCCTGACAGTCCCAAGGGAAGCCTAAAACTGACATCAGGAACCTGCCTTGGCAACTTTTCCTTCACAGGGAAAATGGGTGGTCTTTTGCTTGAGGAGCCTTTGGCCTTGAGTGGCCCGCCGCCTCCAAAAAATCCAAACGATGAAGGATATGTCCCAGACCCAACATGCCCCCACCTCAAACCTGTGCTGCCCTGACAGTCCAAAGGGAACCCTACAAACTGACATCAGCAACCAGGGCTGGCAACTTTTCCTTAACAGGGAATACGGCCGGTGTTTGTCTCCAAGGGCCTTTGGCCTTGACTGGCCCGCCGCCTCCAAAAAATCCAAACAATTAAGAATATGTCCCAGACCTAACCGGCCCCCACCTCTAACCTGTGCTGCCCTGACAGTCCCAAGGGAACCCTTCAAAGTGACAGCAGGATCCTGGACTGGACACTTTTCCTTCCCAGTGAAAATGTCCGGTGTTTTCCTGCAGGGACTTTGTCCCTGAGTGGCTGGACCCTTCCAAAAAATCCAAATGATTAAAGATATTTCCCAGACCCAACCGGCCCCCACCTCTAACCTGTGCTACCCTGACAGCCCCAAAGGAACCCTACCTGCTGACATCAGGAATCTGGGCTGACCATATTTCTTTCCTAGAAAAAATTGCTCGTGTCTTCCTGCAGGGGCCTTTGTCCCTGAGTGGCCGGCCGCCTCCAAAAAATCCAAACGACTAAAGATATGTCCCAGACCCAACCTGCCCCCACCTCAAAACTGTGCTGCCTTGACAGTCCAACGGGAACTCTACATGCAGACATCAGCAACCTGGACCGGCAACTTTTCCTTACAGGGAAAAGGAGCGGTCTTTTTCTCGAGGAGCCTGTGGCCTTGAGTGGCCGGCTGCCTCCAAAAAATCCAAAAGATTAAAGATATGTCCCAAACCTAACCTGCCCCCACCTGAAATTTGTGCTGCCCTGACAGTCCCAAGGGAACCCTACCTGCTGACATCAGGAACCAGGGTTGACCATATTTCTTTCCTAGAAAAAATTGCTCGTGTCTTCCTGCAGGGGCCTTTGTCCCTGAGTGGCCGGACGCCTCCAAAAAATCCAAACGACTAAAGATATGTCCCAGACCCAACCTGCCCCCACCAGAAACTTGTGCTGCCCTGAGAGTCCCAAGGGAACCCTACCTGCTGACATCAGCAACAAGGGCTGGCAACTTTTCCTTAACAGGGAATACGGCCGGTGTTTGTCTCCAAGGGCTTTTGTCCCTGAGTAGCCGGATGCCTCCAAAAAATCCAAACGATTAATGATATGTCCCAGACTTAATCTGCCCCCACCAGAAACTTGTGCTACCCTGACAGTCACAAAGGAACCCTATAAACTGAGGGGAGGAACCTGGGCTGGCAACTTTTCCTTCACAGGGAAAAGGGACGGTGTTTGTCTTCAGGAACCTTTGTCCCAGAGTGGCCGGCCACCTCCAAAATCTCCAAACGATTAAAGATATGTCCCAGACCCAACCTGCCCCGAACCTCAAATTTGTGCTGCCCTGACAGTCTCAAGAGAACTCTACTAACTGACATCAGGAACCTGGTCTAGCAAAATTTCGTTCAAAGGGAAAAGGGCCGGTGTTTGTCTTCAGGAGCCTGGGTCCCAGAGTGGCCGGCCGCCTCCAAAATATCCAAACGATTAAAGATATGTCCCAGACCCAACCTACCCCCACCCCAAATTTGTGCTGCCCTGACAGTCCCAAGGGAACCCTACCTGCTGACATCAGGAATCTGGGTTGACCATATTTCTTTCCTAGAAAAAATTGCTCGTGTCTTCCTGCAGGGGCCTTTGTCCCTGAGTGGCCGGACGCCTCCAAAAAATCCAAATGATTAAAGATATGTCCCAGACCCAACCTGCCCCCACCTCAAACCTGTGCTGCCCCTACAGTCTCAAGAGAACTCTACTAACTGACATCAGGAACCTGGTCTCGCAACGTTTCGTTCAAAGGGAAAAGGGCCGGTGTTTGTCTTCAGGAGCCTGGGTCCCAGAGTGGCCGGCCGCCTCCAAAATATCCAAACGATTAAAGATATGTCCCAGACCCAACCTACCCCCACCCCAAATTTGTGCTGCCCTGACAGTCCCAAGGGAACCCTACCTGCTGACATCAGGAACCTGGGTTGACCATATTTCTTTCCTAGAAATAATTGCTCATGTCTTCCTGCAGGGGCCTTTGTCCCTGGGTGGCCGGACGCCTCCAAATAATCCAAATGATTAAAGATATGTCCCAGACCCAACCTGCCCCCACCTCAAACCTGTGCTGCCCTGACAGTCCCAATGGAACCCTACAAACTGACATCAGCAACAAGGGCTGGCAACTTTTCCTTAACAGGGAAAAGGGCCGGTGTTTTTCTCCAAGGGCCTTTGTCCCTGAGTAGCCGGATGCCTCCAAAAAATCCAAACGATTAATGATATGTCCCAGACTTAATCTGCCCCCACCACAAACTTGTGCTGCCCTGACAGTCCCAAAGGAACCCTATAAACTGACAAGAGGAACCTGGGCTGGCAACTTTTCCTTCACAGGAAAAGGGCCGGTGTTTGTCTTCAGTAGCCTGGGTCCCAGAGTGGCCAGTCGCCTCCAAAATCTCCAAACGATTAAAGATATGTCCCAGACCCAACCTGCCCCGCACCTCAAATATGGGCTGCCCCGACAGTCTCAAGACAACCCTACAAACTGACATCAGCAACCAGGGCTGGCAACTTTTCCTTAACAGGGAATACGGCCGGTGTTTGTCTCCAAGGGCCTTTGACCTTGATTGGCCGGCCGCCTCCAAAATATCCAAACGATTAAAGATAAGTCCCAGACCAAACCTACCCCCACCTCAAACTTGTGCTGCCCTGACAGTCCAAAGGGAACCCTACAAACTGACATCAGCAACCAGGGCTGGCAACTTTTCCTTAACAGGGAATACGGCCGGTGTTTGTCTCCAAGGGCTTTTGTCCCTGAGTAGCCGGATGCCTCCAAAAAATCCAAACGATTAAAGATATGTCCCAGACCCAACCTGCCCCCACCTCAAGTTTGTGCTGCCCTGACAGTCCCAAGGGAAGCCTAAAACTGACATCAGGAACCTGCCTTGGCAACTTTTCCTTCACAGGGAAAATGGGTGGTCTTTTGCTTGAGGAGCCTTTGGCCTTGAGTGGCCCGCTGCCTCCAAAAAATCCAAACGATGAAGGATATGTCCCAGACCCAACATGCCCCCACCTCAAACCTGTGCTGCCCTGACAGTCCAAAGGGAACCCTACAAACTGACATCAGCAACCAGGGCTGGCAACTTTTCCTTAACAGGGAATACGGCCGGTGTTTGTCTCCAAGGGCCTTTGGCCTTGACTGGCCGGCCGCCTCCAAAAAATCCAAACAATTAAGGATATGTCCCAGACCCAACCGGCCCCCACCTCTAACCTGTGCTGCCCTGACAGTCCCAAGGGAACCCTTCAAAGTGACAGCAGGATCCTGGACTGGACACTTTTCCTTCCCAGCGAAAATGGCCGGTGTTTTCCTGCAGGGACTTTGTCCCTGAGTGGCTGGACCCTTCCAAAAAATCCAAATGATTAAAGATATTTCCCAGACCCAACCAGCCCCCACCTCTAACCTGTGCTACCCTGACAGCCCCAAAGGAACCCTACCTGCTGACATCAGGAATCTGGGCTGACCATATTTCTTTCCTGGAAAAAATTGCTCGTGTCTTCCTGCAGGGGCCTTTGTCCCTGAGTGGCCGGACGCCTCCAAAAAATCCAAACGACTAAAGATATGTCCCAGACCCAACCTGCCCCCACCTCAAAACTGTGCTGCCTTGACAGTCCAACGGGAACTCTACATGCAGATATCAGCAACCTGGACCGGCAACTTTTCCTTACAGGGAAAAGGAGCGGTCTTTTTCTCGAGGAGCCTGTGGCCTTGAGTGGCCGGCTACCTCCAAAAAATCCAAAAGATTAAAGATATGTCCCAAATCTAACCTGCCCCCACCTCAAATTTGTGCTGCCCTGACAGTCCCAAGGGAACCCTACCTGCTGACATCAGGAACCAAGGTTGACCATATTTCTTTCCTAGAAAAAATTGCTCGTGTCTTCCTGCAGGGGCCTTTGTCCCTGAGTGGCCGGACGCCTCCAAAAAATCCAAATGATTAAAGATATGTCCCAGACCCAACCTGCCCCCACCTCAAACCTGTGCTGCCCTGACAGTCCCAATGGAACCCTACAAACTGACATCAGCAACAAGGGCTGGCAACTTTTCCTTAACAGGGAAAAAGGCCGGTGTTTTTCTCCAAGGGCCTTTGTCCCTGAGTAGCCGGATGCCTCCAAAAAATCCAAACGATTAATGATATGTCCCAGACTTAATCTGCCCCCACCACAAACTTGTGCTACCCTGACAGTCTAAAAGGAACCCTATAAACTGAGGGGAGGAACCTGGGCTGGCAACTTTTCCTTCACAGGGAAAAGGGCCGGCGTTTGTCTTCAGGAACCTTTGTCCCAGAGTGGCCGGCTGCCTCCAAAATCTCCAAACGATTAAAGATATGTCCCAGACCCAACCTGCCCCGAACCTCAAATTTGTGCTGCCCCGACAGTCTCAAGAGAACTCTACTAACTGACATCAGGAACCTGGTCTAGCAAAATTTCGTTCAAAGGGAAAAGGGCCGGTGTTTGTCTTCAGGAGCCTGGGTCCCAGAGTGGCCGGCCGCCTCCAAAATATCCAAACGATTAAAGATATGTCCCAGACCCAACCTACCCCCACCCCAAATTTGTGCTGCCCTGACAGTCCCAAGGGAACCCTACCTGCTGACATCAGGAACCTGGGTTGACCATATTTCTTTCCTGGAAAAAATTGCTCGTGTCTTCCTGCAGGGGCCTTTGTCCCTGAGTGGCCGGACGCCTCCAAAAAATCCAAATGATTAAAGATATGTCCCAGACCCAACCTGCCCCCACATCAAACCGGTGCTGCCCTGACAGTCCCAAGGGAACCCTACCTGCTGACATCAGGAATCTGGGCTGACCATATTTCTTTCAAAGAAAAAATTGCTTGTGTCTTCCTGCAGGGGCCTTTGTCCCTGAGTGGCCGGCCGCCTCCAAAATATCCAAACGATTAAAGATATTTCCCAGACCTAATGTGCCGCCACCTCAATGCTGTGCTGCCCTGACAGTCCCAAGGAATCCCTACCTGCTGACATCAGGAATCTGGGTTGACCATATTTCTTTCCTAGAAAAAATTGCTCGTGTCTTCCTCCAGGGGCCTTTGTCCCTGACTGGCCGGACGCCTCCAAAAAATCCAAATGATTAAAGATATGTCCCAGACCCAACCTGCCCCCACCTCAAATCTGTGCTGCCCCGACAGTCTCAAGAGAACTCTACTAACTGACATCAGGAACCTGGTCTAGCAACATTTCGTTCAAAGGGAAAAGGGCCGGTGTTTGTCTTCAGGAGCCTGGGTCCCAGAGTGGCCGGCCGCCTCCAAAATATCCAAACGATTAAAGATATGTCCCAGACCCAACCTGCCCCGCACCTCAAATATGGGCTGCCCCGACAGTCTCAAGACAACCCTACAAACTGACATCAGCAACCAGGGCTGGCAACTTTTCCTTAACAGGGAATACGGCCGGTGTTTGTCTCCAAGGGCCTTTGGCCTTGACTGGCCGGCCGCCTCCAAAAAATCCAAACAATTAAGGATATGTCCCAGACCCAACCGGCCCCCACCTCTAACCTGTGCTGCCCTTACAGTCCCAAGGGAACCCTTCAAAGTGACAGCAGGATCCTGGACTGGACACTTTTCCTTCCCAGCGAAAATGGCCGGTGTTTTCCTGCAGGGACTTTGTCCCTGAGTGGCTGGACCCTTCCAAAAAATCCAAATGATTAAAGATATTTCCCAGACCCAACCAGCCCCCACCTCTAACCTGTGCTACCCTGACAGCCCCAAAGGAACCCTACCTGCTGACATCAGGAATCTGGGCTGACCATATTTCTTTCCTGGAAAAAATTGCTCGTGTCTTCCTGCAGGGGCCTTTGTCCCTGAGTGGCCGGACGCCTCCAAAAAATCCAAACGACTAAAGATATGTCCCAGACCCAACCTGCCCCCACCTCAAAACTGTGCTGCCTTGACAGTCCAACGGGAACTCTACATGCAGATATCAGCAACCTGGACCGGCAACTTTTCCTTAAAGGGAAAAGGAGCGGTCTTTTTCTCGAGGAGCCTGTGGCCTTGAGTGGCCGGCTACCTCCAAAAAATCCAAAAGATTAAAGATATGTCCCAAATCTAACCTGCCCCCACCTCAAATTTGTGCTGCCCTGACAGTCCCAAGGGAACCCTACCTGCTGACATCAGGAACCAAGGTTGACCATATTTCTTTCCTAGAAAAAATTGCTCGTGTCTTCCTGCAGGGGCCTTTGTCCCTGAGTGGCCGGACGCCTCCAAAAAATCCAAATGATTAAAGATATGTCCCAGACCCAACCTGCCCCCACCTCAAACCTGTGCTGCCCTGACAGTCCCAATGGAACCCTACAAACTGACATCAGCAACAAGGGCTGGCAACTTTTCCTTAACAGGGAAAAAGGCCGGTGTTTTTCTCCAAGGGCCTTTGTCCCTGAGTAGCCGGATGCCTCCAAAAAATCCAAACGATTAATGATATGTCCCAGACTTAATCTGCCCCCACCACAAACTTGTGCTACCCTGACAGTCTAAAAGGAACCCTATAAACTGAGGGGAGGAACCTGGGCTGGCAACTTTTCCTTCACAGGGAAAAGGGCCGGCGTTTGTCTTCAGGAACCTTTGTCCCAGAGTGGCCGGCTGCCTCCAAAATCTCCAAACGATTAAAGATATGTCCCAGACCCAACCTGCCCCGAACCTCAAATTTGTGCTGCCCCGACAGTCTCAAGAGAACTCTACTAACTGACATCAGGAACCTGGTCTAGCAAAATTTCGTTCAAAGGGAAAAGGGCCGGTGTTTGTCTTCAGGAGCCTGGGTCCCAGAGTGGCCGGCCGCCTCCAAAATATCCAAACGATTAAAGATATGTCCCAGACCCAACCTACCCCCACCCCAAATTTGTGCTGCCCTGACAGTCCCAAGGGAACCCTACCTGCTGACATCAGGAACCTGGGTTGACCATATTTCTTTCCTGGAAAAAATTGCTCGTGTCTTCCTGCAGGGGCCTTTGTCCCTGAGTGGCCGGACGCCTCCAAAAAATCCAAATGATTAAAGATATGTCCCAGACCCAACCTGCCCCCACATCAAACCGGTGCTGCCCTGACAGTCCCAAGGGAACCCTACCTGCTGACATCAGGAATCTGGGCTG
Source organism: Anomalospiza imberbis (assembly GCF_031753505.1). Lineage (NCBI taxonomy): Eukaryota > Metazoa > Chordata > Aves > Passeriformes > Viduidae > Anomalospiza > Anomalospiza imberbis. Next base: position 7,120 of record NW_027099588.1, on the reverse strand, counting down.
ACCATATTTCTTTCAAAGAAAAAATTGCTTGTGTCTTCCTGCAGGGGCCTTTGTCCCTGAGTGGCCGGCCGCCTCCAAAATATCCAAACGATTAAAGATATTTCCCAGACCTAATGTGCCGCCACCTCAATGCTGTGCTGCCCTGACAGTCCCAAGGAATCCCTACCTGCTGACATCAGGAATCTGGGTTGACCATATTTCTTTCCTAGAAAAAATTGCTCGTGTCTTCCTCCAGGGGCCTTTGTCCCTGACTGGCCGGACGCCTCCAAAAAATCCAAATGATTAAAGATATGTCCCAGACCCAACCTGCCCCCACCTCAAATCTGTGCTGCCCCGACAGTCTCAAGAGAACTCTACTAACTGACATCAGGAACCTGGTCTAGCAACATTTCGTTCAAAGGGAAAAGGGCCGGTGTTTGTCTTCAGGAGCCTGGGTCCCAGAGTGGCCGGCCGCCTCCAAAATATCCAAACGATTAAAGATATGTCCCAGACCCAACCTGCCCCGCACCTCAAATATGGGCTGCCCCGACAGTCTCAAGACAACCCTACAAACTGACATCAGCAACCAGGGCTGGCAACTTTTCCTTAACAGGGAATACGGCCGGTGTTTGTCTCCAAGGGCCTTTGGCCTTGATTGGCCGGCCGCCTCCAAAATATCCAAACGATTAAAGATAAGTCCCAGACCAAACCTACCCCCACCTCAAACCTGTGCTGCCCTGACAGTCCCAAGGGAACCCTACAAACTGACATCAGCAACCAGGGCTGGCAACTTTTCCTTAACAGGGAATACGGCCGGTGTTTGTCTCCAAGGGCTTTTGTCCCTGAGTAGCCGGATGCCTCCAAAAAATCCAAACGATTAAAGATATGTCCCAGACTTAATCTGCCCCCACCAGAAACTTGTGCTACCCTGACAGTCCCAAAGGAACCCTATAAACTGACAAGAGGAACCTGGGCTGGCAACTTTTCGTTCAAAGGGAAAAGGGCCGGTGTTTGTCTTCATGAACCTTTGTCCCAGAGTGGCCAGCCGCCTCCAAAATATCCAAACGATTAAAGATATGTCCCAGACCCAACCTGCCCCCACCTCAAGTTTGTGCTGCCCTGACAGTCCCAAGGGAAGCCTAAAACTGACATCAGGAACCTGCCTTGGCAACTTTTCCTTCACAGGGAAAATGGGTGGTCTTTTGCTTGAGGAGCCTTTGGCCTTGAGTGGCCCGCCGCCTCCAAAAAATCCAAACGATGAAGGATATGTCCCAGACCCAACATGCCCCCACCTCAAACCTGTGCTGCCCTGACAGTCCAAAGGGAACCCTACAAACTGACATCAGCAACCAGGGCTGGCAACTTTTCCTTAACAGGCAATACGGCCGGTGTTTGTCTCCAAGGGCCTTTGGCCTTGACTAGCCCGCCGCCTCCAAAAAATCCAAACAATTAAGGATATGTCCCAGACCCAACCGGCCCCCACCTCTAACCTGTGCTGCCCTGACAGTCCCAAGGGAACCCTTCAAAGTGACAGCAGGATCCTGGACTGGTCGCTTTTCCTTCCCAGCGAAAATGGCCGGTGTTTTCCTGCAGGGACTTTGTCCCTGAGTGGCTGGACCCTTCCAAAAAATCCAAATGATTAAAGATATTTCCCAGACCCAACCGGCCCCCACCTCTAACCTTTGCTACCCTGACAGCCCCAAAGGAACCCTACCTGCTGACATCAGGAATCTGGGCTGACCATATTTCTTTCCTAGAAAAAATTGCTCGTGTCTTCCTGCAGGGGCCTTTGTCCCTGAGTGGCCGGACGCCTCCAAAAAATCCAAATGATTAAAGACATGTCCCAGACCCAACCTGCCCCCACCTCAAAACTGTGCTGCCTTGACAGTCCAACGGGAACTCTACATGCAGACATCAGCAACCTGGACCGGCAACTTTTCCTTACAGGGAAAAGGAGCGGTCTTTTTCTCGAGGAGCCTGTGGCCTTGAGTGGCCGGCTACCTCCAAAAAATCCAAACGATTAAAGATATGTCCCAAACCTAACCTGCCCCCACCTCAAATTTGTGCTGCCTTGACAGTCCCAAGGGAACCCTACCTGCTGACATCAGGAACCTGGGTTGACCATATTTCTTTCCTAGAAAAAATTGCTCGTGTCTTCCTGCAGGGGCCTTTGTCCCTGAGTGGCCGGACGCCTCCAAAAAATCCAAACGACTAAAGATATGTCCGAGACCCAACCTGCCCCCACCAGAAACTTGTGCTGCCCGGAGAGTCCCAAGGGAACCCTACCTGCTGACATCAGCAACAAGGGCTGGCAACTTTTCCTTAACAGGGAATACGGCCGGTGTTTGTCTCCAAGGGCCTTTGTCCCTGAGTAGCCGGATGCCTCCAAAAAATCCAAACGATTAATGATATGTCCCAGACTTAATCTGCCCCCCACCACAAACTTGTGCTACCCTGACAGTCTAAAAGGAACCCTATAAACTGAGGGGAGGAACCTGGGCTGGCAACTTTTCCTTCACAGGGAAAAGGGACGGTGTTTGTCTTCAGGAACCTTTGTCCCAGAGTGGCCGGCCACCTCCAAAATCTCCAAACGATTAAAGATATGTCCACGACCCAACCTGCCCCGAACCTCAAATTTGTGCTGCCCCGACAGTCTCAAGAGAACTCTACTAACTGACATCAGGAACCTGGTCTAGCAACTTTTCGTTCAAAGGGAAAAGGGCCGGTGTTTGTCTTCAGGAGCCTGGGTCCCAGAGTGGCCAGCCGCCTCCAAAATATCCAAACGATTAAAGATATGTCCCAGACCCAACCTACCCCCACCCCAAATTTGTGCTGCCCTGACAGTCCCAAGGGAACCCTACCTGCTGACATCAGGAACCTGGGTTGACCATATTTCTTTCCTGGAAAAAATTGCTCGTGTCTTCCTGCAGGGGCCTTTGTCCCTGAGTGGCCGGACGCCTCCAAAAAATCCAAATGATTAAAGATATGTCCCAGACCCAACCTGCCCCCACATCAAACCTGTGCTGCCCTGACAGTCCCAAGGGAACCCTACCTGCTGACATCAGGAATCTGGGCTGACCATATTTCTTTCAAAGAAAAAATTGCTTGTGTCTTCCTGCAGGGGCCTTTGTCCCTGAGTGGCCGGCCGCCTCCAAAATATCCAAACGATTAAAGATATTTCCCAGACCTAATGTGCCGCCACCTCAATGCTGTGCTGCCCTGACAGTCCCAAGGAATCCCTACCTGCTGACATCAGGAATCTGGGTTGACCATATTTCTTTCCTAGAAAAAATTGCTCGTGTCTTCCTCCAGGGGCCTTTGTCCCTGACTGGCCGGACGCCTCCAAAAAATCCAAACGATTAAAGATATGTCCCAGACCCAACCTGCCCCCACCTCAAACCTGTGCTGCCCTGACAGTCTCAAGAGAACTCTACTAACTGACATCAGGAACCTGGTCTAGCAAAATTTCGTTCAAAGGGAAAAGGGCCGGTGTTTGTCTTCAGGAGCCTGGGTCCCAGAGTGGCCGGCCGCCTCCAAAATATCCAAACGATTAAAGATATGTCCCAGACCCAACCTACCCCCACCCCAAATTTGTGCTGCCCTGACAGTCCCAAGGGAACCCTACCTGCTGACATCAGGAACCTGGGTTGACCATATTTCTTTCCTGGAAAAAATTGCTCGTGTCTTCCTGCAGGGGCCTTTGTCCCTGAGTGGCCGGACGCCTCCAAAAAATCCAAATGATTAAAGATATGTCCCAGACCCAACCTGCCCCCACATCAAACCTGTGCTGCCCTGACAGTCCCAAGGGAACCCTACCTGCTGACATCAGGAATCTGGGCTGACCATATTTCTTTCAAAGAAAAAATTGCTTGTGTCTTCCTGCAGGGGCCTTTGTCCCTGAGTGGCCGGCCGCCTCCAAAATATCCAAACGATTAAAGATATTTCCCAGACCTAATGTGCCGCCACCTCAATGCTGTGCTGCCCTGACAGTCCCAAGGAATCCCTACCTGCTGACATCAGGAATCTGGGTTGACCATATTTCTTTCCTAGAAAAAATTGCTCGTGTCTTCCTCCAGGGGCCTTTGTCCCTGACTGGCCGGACGCCTCCAAAAAATCCAAATGATTAAAGATATGTCCCAGACCCAACCTGCCCCCACCTCAAATCTGTGCTGCCCCGACAGTCTCAAGAGAACTCTACTAACTGACATCAGGAACCTGGTCTAGCAACATTTCGTTCAAAGGGAAAAGGGCCGGTGTTTGTCTTCAGGAGCCTGGGTCCCAGAGTGGCCGGCCGCCTCCAAAATATCCAAACGATTAAAGATATGTCCCAGACCCAACCTACCCCCACCTCAAATTTGTGCTGCCCTGACAGTCCCAAGGGAACCCTACCTGCTGACATCAGGAACCTGGGTTGACCATATTTCTTTCCTGGAAAAAATTGCTCGTGTCTTCCTGCAGGGGCCTTTGTCCCTTAGTGGCCGGACGCCTCCAAAAAATCCAAATGATTAAAGATATGTCCCAGACCCAACCTGCCCCCACCTCAAACCTGTGCTGCCCTGACAGTCCCAATGGAACCCTACAAACTGACATCAGCAACAAGGGCTGGCAACTTTTCCTTAACAGGGAAAAGGACCGGTGTTTTTCTCCAAGGGCCTTTGTCCCTGAGTAGCCGGATGCCTCCAAAAAATCCAAACGATTAATGATATGTCCCAGACTTAATCTGCCCCCACCACAAACTTGTGCTGCCCTGACAGTCCCAAAGGAACCCTATAAACTGAGGGGAGGAACCTCGGCTGGCAACTTTTCCTTCACAGGGAAAAGGGCCGGTGTTTGTCTTCAGGAGCCTGGGTCCCAGAGTGGCCAGTCGCCTCCAAAATATCCAAACGATTAAAGATATGTCCCAGACCCAACATGCCCCGCACCTCAAATATGGGCTGCCCCGACAGTCTCAAGACAACCCTACAAACTGACATCAGCAACCAGGGCTGGCAACTTTTCCTTAACAGGGAATACGGCCGGTGTTTGTCTCCAAGGGCCTTTGGCCTTGATTGGCCGGCCGCCTCCAAAATATCCAAACGATTAAAGATAAGTCCCAGACCAAACCTACCCCCACCTCAAACCTGTGCTGCCCTGACAGTCCCAAGGGAACCCTACCTGCTGACATCAGCAACAAGGGCTGGCAACTTTTCCTTAACAGGGAATACGGCCGGTGTTTGTCTCCAAGGGCTTTTGTCCCTGAGTAGCCGGATGCCTCCAAAAAATCCAAACGATTAAAGATATGTCCCAGACTTAATCTGCCCCCACCAGAAACTTGTGCTACCCTGACAGTCCCAAAGGAACCCTATAAATTGACAAGAGGAACCTGGGCTGGCAACTTTTCGTTCAAAGGGAAAAGGGCCGGTGTTTGTCTTCATGAACCTTTGTCCCAGAGTGGCCGGCCGCCTCCAAAATCTCCAAACGATTAAAGATATGTCCCAGACCCAACCTGCCCCCACCTCAAGTTTGTGCTGCCCTGACAGTCCCAAGGGAAGCCTAAAACTGACATCAGGAACCTGCCTTGGCAACTTTTCCTTCACAGGGAAAATGGGTGGTCTTTTGCTTGAGGAGCCTTTGGCCTTGAGTGGCCCGCCGCCTCCAAAAAATCCAAACGATGAAGGATATGTCCCAGACCCAACATGCCCCCACCTCAAACCTGTGCTGCCCTGACAGTCCAAAGGGAACCCTACAAACTGACATCAGCAACCAGGGCTGGCAACTTTTCCTTAACAGGGAATACGGCCGGTGTTTGTCTCCAAGGGCCTTTGGCCTTGACTGGCCCGCCGCCTCCAAAAAATCCAAACAATTAAGGATATGTCCCAGACCCAACCGGCTCCCACCTCTAACCTGTGCTACCCTGACAGCCCCAAAGGAACCCTACCTGCTGACATCAGGAATCTGGGCTGACCATATTTCTTTCCTAGAAAAAATTGCTCGTGTCTTCCTGCAGGGGCCTTTGTCCCTGAGTGGCCGGACGCCTCCAAAAAATCCAAACGATTAAAGATATGTCCCAGACCCAACCTGCCCCCACCTCAAAACTGTGCTGCCTTGACAGTCCAACGGGAACTCTACATGCAGACATCAGCAACCTGGACCGGCAACTTTTCCTTAAAGGGAAAAGGAGCGGTCTTTTTCTCGAGGAGCCTGTGGCCTTGAGTGGCCCGGCTGCCTCCAAAAAATCCAAAAGATTAAAGATATGTCCCAAACCTAACCTGCCCCCACCTCAAATTTGTGCTGCCCTGACAGCCCCAAGGGAACCCTACCTGCTGACATCAGCAACCAGGGTTGACCATATTTCTTTCCTAGAAAAAATTGCTCGTGTCTTCCTGCAGGGGCCTTTGTCCCTGAGTGGCCGGACGCCTCCAAAAAATCCAAACGACTAAAGATATGTCCCAGACCCAACCTGCCCCCACCAGAAACTTGTGCTGCCCTGACAGTCCCAAGGGAACCCTACCTGCTGACATCAGCAACAAGGGCTGGCAACTTTTCCTTAACAGGGAATACGGCCGGTGTTTGTCTCCAAGGGCATTTGTCCCTGAGTAGCCGGATGCCTCCAAAAAATCCAAACGATTAATGATATGTCCCAGACTTAATCTGCCCCCACCACAAACTTGTGCTACCCTGACAGTCTAAAAGGAACCCTATAAACTGACAAGAGGAACCTGGGCTGGCAACTTTTCCTTCACAGGGAAAAGGGACGGTGTTAGTCTTCAGGAACCTTTGTCCCAGAGTGGCCGGCCACCTCCAAAATCTCCAAACGATTAAAGATATGTCCCAGACCCAACCTGCCCCGAACCTCAAATTTGTGCTGCCCTGACAGTCTCAAGAGAACTCTACTAACTGACATCAGGAACCTGGTCTAGCAAAATTTCGTTCAAAGGGAAAAGGGCCAGTGTTTGTCTTCAGGAGCCTGGGTCCCAGAGTGGCCGGCCGCCTCCAAAATATCCAAACGATTAAAGATATGTCCCAGACCCAACCTACCCCCACCCCAAATTTGTGCTGCCCTGACAGTCCCAAGGGAACCCTACCTGCTGACATCAGGAACCTGGGTTGACCATATTTCTTTCCTGGAAAAAATTGCTCGTGTCTTCCTGCAGGGGCCTTT
>NW_027099587.1:0-28965 GCF_031753505.1 Anomalospiza imberbis | reverse complement strand
AGTCGCCAGAGGCTCCGAGATGCACAGAAGACGGTGGCAGCTGCTGAAAAGAAGGGCAGCGGTGAGTTTGTCGACAAGCAAGAACATAGGCAGCTGCCTGTGCTTGGGAAGGAGCAGCTGCCTGGTTTTGGCAATTGCCTTCACAGCGCCCAGAAGCCCGGTGCTCTGCTGCTTTGTTTTTCGCAGTCAGTCAATTGCACACTAGTGAAGCTGAGCCAGGCTCTTCAGCTTTGCTGCTTTTGAGCATCTGTGCTCCACTTATGCTCTGTGACATCTCTCGAGGTTGTTTGCCTCGGCCAGGCTGGAAAGTGCCCGCTAGTACCTAGAGCTGGGCAGGAGAGGGCAGAGAGCACTTCCATCTGACAGCAGGTTGCAGATTGCCTCGGAAAGAGCCGTGTCCTTGGAATGTGCAGCAAATCCTCTTTCTTTGCAAACCGCGGTTAGTGTGCAGTGTAGGTACACTCTCCCCTTGCCAAATGGAGTGGGAAAGCTTTTCGCTAAGCTAGAGATGACTAGAGAAGCAGAAGCGCGGCTCCGGAGCTATCCGGAGGAAAGTGCCTCTTCCCGGCGTCTTTCGGCTTGAAGAGGCGCTCCGGAGTGCTCCGCTGGCGCTCTGCTGAGCTGTGCGCGAATTAGCCGCTTCTGCGCCTCTGAGAAGCAGAGATCGCGGTTGCTTGGAAGAGGCGAAGAACGAAGCCGCAAAGAAGCGGGCTTGTGTGCGAAGCCTTCCGACTGCCGGAGGACGGTGGCTGCCGCTCTCCTGCCTGTTGAATTCACTCTCGGCAAGCGAATGGAAAGCGTTCCAGGACAACTTGCCTGGGTTTTGACTTGGTCCTGATGCCTCCCACCTTGGCAAGTCTTGCTCGTCGCCAGAGGCTCCGAGATGCACAGAAGACGGTGGCAGCTGCTGAAAAGAAGGGCAGCGGTGCGTTTGTCGACAAGCAAGAACATAGGCAGCTGCCTGTGCTTGGGAAGGAGCAGCTGCCTGGTTTTGGCAATTGCCTTCACAGCGCCCAGAAGCCCGGTGCTCTGCTGCTTTGTTTTTCGCAGTCAGTCAATTGCACACTAGTGAAGCTGAGCCAGGCTCTTCAGCTTTGCTGCTTTTGAGCATCTGTGCTCCACTTAGGCTCTGTGACATCTCTCGAGGTTGTTTGCCTCGGCCAGGCTGGAAAGTGCCCGCTAGTACCTAGAGCTGGGCAGGAGAGGGCAGAGAGCACTTCCATCTGACAGCAGGTTGCAGATTGCCTCGGAAAGAGCCGTGTCCTTGGAATGTGCAGCAAATCCTCTTTCTTTGCAAACCGCGGTTAGTGTGCAGTGCAGGTACGCTCTCCCCTTGCCAAATGGAGTGGGAAAGCTTTTCGCTAAGCTAGAGATGACTAGAGAAGCAGAAGCGCGGCTCCGGAGCTATCCGGAGGAAAGTGCCGCTTCCCGGCGTCTTTCGGCTTGAAGAGGCGCTCCGGAGTGCTCCGCTGGCGCTCTGCTGAGCTGTGCGCGAATTAGCCGCTTCTGCGCCTCCGAGAAGCAGAGATCGCGGTTGCTTGGAAGAGGCGAAGAACGAAGCCGCAAAGAAGCGGGCTTGTGTGCCAAGCCTTCCGACTGCCGGAGGACGGTGGCTGCCGCTCTCCTGCCTCTTGAATTCACTCTCGGCAAGCGAATGGAAAGCGTTCCAGGACAACTTGCCTGCGTTTTGACTTGGTCCTGATGCCTCCCACCTTGGCAAGTCTTGCTCGTCGCCAGAGGCTCCGAGATGCACAGAAGACGGTGGCAGCTGCTGAAAAGAAGGGCAGCGGTGAGTTTGTCGACAAGCAAGAACATAGGCAGCTGCCTGTGCTTGGGAAGGAGCAGCTGCCTGGTTTTGGCAATTGCCTTCACAGCGCCCAGAAGCCCGGTGCTCTGCTGCTTTGTTTTTCGCAGTCAGTCAATTGCACACTAGTGAAGCTGAGCCAGGCTCTTCAGCTTTGCTGCTTTTGAGCATCTGTGCTCCACTTAGGCTCTGTGACATCTCTCGAGGTTGTTTGCCTCGGCCAGGCTGGAAAGTGCCCGCTAGTACCTAGAGCTGGGCAGGAGAGGGCAGAGAGCACTTCCATCTGACAGCAGGTTGCAGATTGCCTCGGAAAGAGCCGTGTCCTTGGAATGTGCAGCAAATCCTCTTTCTTTGCAAACCGCGGTTAGTGTGCAGTGCAGGTACGCTCTCCCCTTGCCAAATGGAGTGGGAAAGCTTTTCGCTAAGCTAGAGATGACTAGAGAAGCAGAAGCGCGGCTCCGGAGCTATCCGGAGGAAAGTGCCGCTTCCCGGCGTCTTTCGGCTTGAAGAGGCGCTCCGGAGTGCTCCGCTGGCGCTCTGCTGAGCTGTGCGCGAATTAGCCGCTTCTGCGCCTCCGAGAAGCAGAGATCGCGGTTGCTTGGAAGAGGCGAAGAACGAAGCCGCAAAGAAGCGGGCTTGTGTGCCAAGCCTTCCGACTGCCGGAGGACGGTGGCTGCCGCTCTCCTGCCTCTTGAATTCACTCTCGGCAAGCGAATGGAAAGCGTTCCAGGACAACTTGCCTGCGTTTTGACTTGGTCCTGATGCCTCCCACCTTGGCAAGTCTTGCTCGTCGCCAGAGGCTCCGAGATGCACAGAAGACGGTGGCAGCTGCTGAAAAGAAGGGCAGCGGTGAGTTTGTCGACAAGCAAGAACATAGGCAGCTGCCTGTGCTTGGGAAGGAGCAGCTGCCTGGTTTTGGCAATTGCCTTCACAGCGCCCAGAAGCCCGGTGCTCTGCTGCTTTGTTTTTCGCAGTCAGTCAATTGCACACTAGTGAAGCTGAGCCAGGCTCTTCAGCTTTGCTGCTTTTGAGCATCTGTGCTCCACTTAGGCTCTGTGACATCTCTCGAGGTTGTTTGCCTCGCCCAGGCTGGCAAGTGCCCGCTGGTACCTAGAGCTGGGCAGGAGAGGGCAGAGAGCACTTCCATCTGACAGCAGGTTGCAGATTGCCTCGGAAAGAGCCGTGTCCTTGGAATGTGCAGCAAATCCTCTTTCTTTGCAAACCGCGGTTAGTGTGCAGTGTAGGTACACTCTCCCCTTGCCAAATGGAGTGGGAAAGCTTTTCGCTAAGCTAGAGATGACTAGAGAAGCAGAAGCGCGGCTCCGGAGCTATCCGGAGGAAAGTGCCGCTTCCCGATGTCTTTCGGCTTGAAGCGGCGCTCCAGAGCGCTTTGCTGCCGCTTTACTGAGCTGTGCGCGAACTAGCCGCTTCTGCGCCTCTGAGAAGCAGAGATCGCGGTTGCTTGGAAGAGGCGAAGAACGAAGCCGCAAAGAAGCGGGCTTGTGTGCGAAGCCTTCCGACTGCCGGAGGACGGTGGCTGCCGCTCTCCTGCCTGTTGAATTCACTCTCGGCAAGCGAATGGAAAGCGTTCCAGGACAACTTGCCTGGGTTTTGACTTGGTCCTGATGCGTCCCACCTTGGCAAGTCTTGCTCGTCGCCAGAGGCTCCGAGATGCACAGAAGACGGTGGCAGCTGCTGAAAAGAAGGGCAGCGGTGAGTTTGTCGACAAGCAAGAACATAGGCAGCTGCCTGTGCTTGGGAAGGAGCAGCTGCCTGGTTTTGGCAATTGCCTTCACAGCGCCCAGAAGCCCGGTGCTCTGCTGCTTTGTTTTTCGCAGTCAGTCAATTGCACACTAGTGAAGCTGAGCCAGGCTCTTCAGCTTTGCTGCTTTTGAGCATCTGTGCTCCACTTATGCTGTGTGACATCTCTCGAGGTTGTTTGCCTCGGCCAGGCTGGAAAGTGCCCGCTAGTACCTAGAGCTGGGCAGGAGAGGGCAGAGAGCACTTCCATCTGACAGCAGGTTGCAGATTGCCTCGGAAAGAGCCGTGTCCTTGGAATGTGCAGCAAATCCTCTTTCTTTGCAAACCGCGGTTAGTGTGCAGTGTAGGTACACTCTCCCCTTGCCAAATGGAGTGGGAAAGCTTTTCGCTAAGCTAGAGATGACTAGAGAAGCAGAAGCGCGGCTCCGGAGCTATCCGGAGGAAAGTGCCTCTTCCCGGCGTCTTTCGGCTTGAAGAGGCGCTCCGGAGTGCTCCGCTGGCGCTCTGCTGAGCTGTGCGCGAACTAGCCGCTTCTGCGCCTCTGAGAAGCAGAGATCGTGGTTGCTTGGAAGAGGCGAAGAACGAAGCCGCAAAGAAGCGGGCTTGTGTGCCAAGCCTTCCGACTGCCGGAGGACGGTGGCTGCCGCTCTCCTGCCTGTTGAATTCACTCTCGGCAAGTGAATGGAAAGCGTTCCAGGACAACTTGCCTGGGTTTTGACTTGGTCCTGATGCCTCCCACCTTGGCAAGTCTTGCTCGTCGCCAGAGGCTCCGAGATGCACAGAAGACGGTGGCAGCTGCTGAAAAGAAGGGCAGCGGTGAGTTTGTCGACAAGCAAGAACATAGGCAGCTGCCTGTGCTTGGGAAGGAGCAGCTGCCTGGTTTTGGCAATTGCCTTCACAGCGCCCAGAAGCCCGGTGCTCTGCTGCTTTGTTTTTCGCAGTCAGTCAATTGCACACTAGTGAAGCTGAGCCAGGCTCTTCAGCTTTGCTGCTTTTGAGCATCTGTGCTCCACTTATGCTGTGTGACATCTCTCGAGGTTGTTTGCCTCGGCCAGGCTGGAAAGTGCCCGCTAGTACCTAGAGCTGGGCAGGAGAGGGCAGAGAGCACTTCCATCTGACAGCAGGTTGCAGATTGCCTCGGAAAGAGCCGTGTCCTTGGAATGTGCAGCAAATCCTCTTTCTTTGCAAACCGCGGTTAGTGTGCAGTGTAGGTACACTCTCCCCTTGCCAAATGGAGTGGGAAAGCTTTTCGCTAAGCTAGAGATGACTAGAGAAGCAGAAGCGCGGCTCCGGAGCTATCCGGAGGAAAGTGCCGCTTCCCGGCGTCTTTCGGCTTGAAGAGGCGCTCCGGAGTGCTCCGCTGGCGCTCTGCTGAGCTGTGCGCGAATTAGCCGCTTCTGCGCCTCCGAGAAGCAGAGATCGCGGTTGCTTGGAAGAGGCGAAGAACGAAGCCGCAAAGAAGCGGGCTTGTGTGCGAAGCCTTCCGACTGCCGGAGGACGGTGGCTGCCGCTCTCCTGCCTGTTGAATTCACTCTCGGCAAGCGAATGGAAAGCGTTCCAGGACAACTTGCCTGGGTTTTGACTTGGTCCTGATGCCTCCCACCTTGGCAAGTCTTGCTCGTCGCCAGAGGCTCCGAGATGCACAGAAGACGGTGGCAGCTGCTGAAAAGAAGGGCAGCGGTGCGTTTGTCGACAAGCAAGAACATAGGCAGCTGCCTGTGCTTGGGAAGGAGCAGCTGCCTGGTTTTGGCAATTGCCTTCACAGCGCCCAGAAGCCCGGTGCTCTGCTGCTTTGTTTTTCGCAGTCAGTCAATTGCACACTAGTGAAGCTGAGCCAGGCTCTTCAGCTTTGCTGCTTTTGAGCATCTGTGCTCCACTTAGGCTCTGTGACATCTCTCGAGGTTGTTTGCCTCGGCCAGGCTGGAAAGTGCCCGCTAGTACCTAGAGCTGGGCAGGAGAGGGCAGAGAGCACTTCCATCTGACAGCAGGTTGCAGATTGCCTCGGAAAGAGCCGTGTCCTTGGAATGTGCAGCAAATCCTCTTTCTTTGCAAACCGCGGTTAGTGTGCAGTGCAGGTACGCTCTCCCCTTGCCAAATGGAGTGGGAAAGCTTTTCGCTAAGCTAGAGATGACTAGAGAAGCAGAAGCGCGGCTCCGGAGCTATCCGGAGGAAAGTGCCGCTTCCCGGCGTCTTTCGGCTTGAAGAGGCGCTCCGGAGTGCTCCGCTGGCGCTCTGCTGAGCTGTGCGCGAATTAGCCGCTTCTGCGCCTCCGAGAAGCAGAGATCGCGGTTGCTTGGAAGAGGCGAAGAACGAAGCCGCAAAGAAGCGGGCTTGTGTGCCAAGCCTTCCGACTGCCGGAGGACGGTGGCTGCCGCTCTCCTGCCTGTTGAATTCACTCTCGGCAAGCGAATGGAAAGCGTTCCAGGACAACTTGCCTGCGTTTTGACTTGGTCCTGATGCCTCCCACCTTGGCAAGTCTTGCTCGTCGCCAGAGGCTCCGAGATGCACAGAAGACGGTGGCAGCTGCTGAAAAGAAGGGCAGCGGTGAGTTTGTCGACAAGCAAGAACATAGGCAGCTGCCTGTGCTTGGGAAGGAGCAGCTGCCTGGTTTTGGCAATTGCCTTCACAGCGCCCAGAAGCCCGGTGCTCTGCTGCTTTGTTTTTCGCAGTCAGTCAATTGCACACTAGTGAAGCTGAGCCAGGCTCTTCAGCTTTGCTGCTTTTGAGCATCTGTGCTCCACTTAGGCTCTGTGACATCTCTCGAGGTTGTTTGCCTCGCCCAGGCTGGCAAGTGCCCGCTGGTACCTAGAGCTGGGCAGGAGAGGGCAGAGAGCACTTCCATCTGACAGCAGGTTGCAGATTGCCTCGGAAAGAGCCGTGTCCTTGCAATGTGCAGCAAATCCTCTTTCTTTGCAAACCGCGGTTAGTGTGCAGTGTAGGTACACTCTCCCCTTGCCAAATGGAGTGGGAAAGCTTTTCGCTAAGCTAGAGATGACTAGAGAAGCAGAAGCGCGGCTCCGGAGCTATCCGGAGGAAAGTGCCTCTTCCCGGCGTCTTTCGGCTTGAAGAGGCGCTCCGGAGTGCTCCGCTGGCGCTCTGCTGAGCTGTGCGCGAATTAGCCGCTTCTGCGCCTCCGAGAAGCCGAGATCGCGGTTGCTTGGAAGAGGCGAAGAACGAAGCCGCAAAGAAGCGGGCTTGTGTGCCAAGCCTTCCGACTGCCGGAGGATGGTGGCTGCCGCTCTCCTGCCTGTTGAATTCACTCTCGGCAAGCGAATGGAAAGCGTTCCAGGACAACTTGCCTGGGTTTTGACTTGGTCCTGATGCCTCCCACCTTGGCAAGTCTTGCTCGTCGCCAGAGGCTCCGAGATGCACAGAAGACGGTGGCAGCTGCTGAAAAGAAGGGCAGCGGTGCGTTTGTCGACAAGCAAGAACATAGGCAGCTGCCTGTGCTTGGGAAGGAGCAGCTGCCTGGTTTTGGCAATTGCCTTCACAGCGCCCAGAAGCCCGGTGCTCTGCTGCTTTGTTTTTCGCAGTCAGTCAATTGCACACTAGTGAAGCTGAGCCAGGCTCTTCAGCTTTGCTGCTTTTGAGCATCTGTGCTCCACTTAGGCTCTGTGACATCTCTCGAGGTTGTTTGCCTCGGCCAGGCTGGAAAGAGCCCGCTAGTACCTAGAGCTGGGCAGGAGAGGGCAGAGAGCACTTCCATCTGACAGCAGGTTGCAGATTGCCTCGGAAAGAGCCGTGTCCTTGGAATGTGCAGCAAATCCTCTTTCTTTGCAAACCGCGGTTAGTGTGCAGTGCAGGTACGCTCTCCCCTTGCCAAATGGAGTGGGAAAGCTTTTCGCTAAGCTAGAGATGACTAGAGAAGCAGAAGCGCGGCTCCGGAGCTATCCGGAGGAAAGTGCCGCTTCCCGATGTCTTTCGGCTTGAAGCGGCGCTCCGGAGTGCTCCGCTGGCGCTCTGCTGAGCTGTGCGCGAACTAGCCGCTTCTGCGCCTCTGAGAAGCAGAGATCGCGGTTGCTTGGAAGAGGCGAAGAACGAAGCCGCAAAGAAGCGGGCTTGTGTGCGAAGCCTTCCGACTGCCGGAGGACGGTGGCTGCCGCTCTCCTGCCTGTTGAATTCACTCTCGGCAAGCGAATGGAAAGCGTTCCAGGACAACTTGCCTGGGTTTTGACTTGGTCCTGATGCCTCCCACCTTGGCAAGTCTTGCTCGTCGCCAGAGGCTCCGAGATGCACAGAAGACGGTGGCAGCTGCTGAAAAGAAGGGCAGCGGTGAGTTTGTCGACAAGCAAGAACATAGGCAGCTGCCTGTGCTTGGGAAGGAGCAGCTGCCTGGTTTTGGCAATTGCCTTCACAGCGCCCAGAAGCCCGGTGCTCTGCTGCTTTGTTTTTCGCAGTCAGTCAATTGCACACTAGTGAAGCTGAGCCAGGCTCTTCAGCTTTGCTGCTTTTGAGCATCTGTGCTCCACTTATGCTCTGTGACATCTCTCGAGGTTGTTTGCCTCGGCCAGGCTGGAAAGTGCCCGCTAGTACCTAGAGCTGGGCAGGAGAGGGCAGAGAGCACTTCCATCTGACAGCAGGTTGCAGATTGCCTCGGAAAGAGCCGTGTCCTTGGAATGTGCAGCAAATCCTCTTTCTTTGCAAACCGCGGTTAGTGTGCAGTGTAGGTACACTCTCCCCTTGCCAAATGGAGTGGGAAAGCTTTTCGCTAAGCTAGAGATGACTAGAGAAGCAGAAGCGCGGCTCCGGAGCTATCCGGAGGAAAGTGCCGCTTCCCGATGTCTTTCGGCTTGAAGCGGCGCTCCAGAGCGCTTTGCTGCCGCTTTACTGAGCTGTGCGCGAACTAGCCGCTTCTGCGCCTCTGAGAAGCAGAGATCGCGGTTGCTTGGAAGAGGCGAAGAACGAAGCCGCAAAGAAGCGGGCTTGTGTGCGAAGCCTTCCGACTGCCGGAGGACGGTGGCTGCCGCTCTCCTGCCTGTTGAATTCACTCTCGGCAAGCGAATGGAAAGCGTTCCAGGACAACTTGCCTGGGTTTTGACTTGGTCCTGATGCCTCCCACCTTGGCAAGTCTTGCTCGTCGCCAGAGGCTCCGAGATGCACAGAAGACGGTGGCAGCTGCTGAAAAGAAGGGCAGCGGTGAGTTTGTCGACAAGCAAGAACATAGGCAGCTGCCTGTGCTTGGGAAGGAGCAGCTGCCTGGTTTTGGCAATTGCCTTCACAGCGCCCAGAAGCCCGGTGCTCTGCTGCTTTGTTTTTCGCAGTCAGTCAATTGCACACTAGTGAAGCTGAGCCAGGCTCTTCAGCTTTGCTGCTTTTGAGCATCTGTGCTCCACTTATGCTGTGTGACATCTCTCGAGGTTGTTTGCCTCGGCCAGGCTGGAAAGTGCCCGCTAGTACCTAGAGCTGGGCAGGAGAGGGCAGAGAGCACTTCCATCTGACAGCAGGTTGCAGATTGCCTCGGAAAGAGCCGTGTCCTTGGAATGTGCAGCAAATCCTCTTTCTTTGCAAACCGCGGTTAGTGTGCAGTGTAGGTACACTCTCCCCTTGCCAAATGGAGTGGGAAAGCTTTTCGCTAAGCTAGAGATGACTAGAGAAGCAGAAGCGCGGCTCCGGAGCTATCCGGAGGAAAGTGCCTCTTCCCGGCGTCTTTCGGCTTGAAGAGGCGCTCCGGAGTGCTCCGCTGGCGCTCTGCTGAGCTGTGCGCGAACTAGCCGCTTCTGCGCCTCTGAGAAGCAGAGATCGTGGTTGCTTGGAAGAGGCGAAGAACGAAGCCGCAAAGAAGCGGGCTTGTGTGCCAAGCCTTCAGACTGCCGGAGGACGGTGGCTGCCGCTCTCCTGCCTGTTGAATTCACTCTCGGCAAGTGAATGGAAAGCGTTCCAGGACAACTTGCCTGGGTTTTGACTTGGTCCTGATGCCTCCCACCTTGGCAAGTCTTGCTCGTCGCCAGAGGCTCCGAGATGCACAGAAGACGGTGGCAGCTGCTGAAAAGAAGGGCAGCGGTGAGTTTGTCGACAAGCAAGAACATAGGCAGCTGCCTGTGCTTGGGAAGGAGCAGCTGCCTGGTTTTGGCAATTGCCTTCACAGCGCCCAGAAGCCCGGTGCTCTGCTGCTTTGTTTTTCGCAGTCAGTCAATTGCACACTAGTGAAGCTGAGCCAGGCTCTTCAGCTTTGCTGCTTTTGAGCATCTGTGCTCCACTTATGCTGTGTGACATCTCTCGAGGTTGTTTGCCTCGGCCAGGCTGGAAAGTGCCCGCTAGTACCTAGAGCTGGGCAGGAGAGGGCAGAGAGCACTTCCATCTGACAGCAGGTTGCAGATTGCCTCGGAAAGAGCCGTGTCCTTGGAATGTGCAGCAAATCCTCTTTCTTTGCAAACCGCGGTTAGTGTGCAGTGTAGGTACACTCTCCCCTTGCCAAATGGAGTGGGAAAGCTTTTCGCTAAGCTAGAGATGACTAGAGAAGCAGAAGCGCGGCTCCGGAGCTATCCGGAGGAAAGTGCCTCTTCCCGGCGTCTTTCGGCTTGAAGAGGCGCTCCGGAGTGCTCCGCTGGCGCTCTGCTGAGCTGTGCGCGAATTAGCCGCTTCTGCGCCTCCGAGAAGCAGAGATCGCGGTTGCTTGGAAGAGGCGAAGAACGAAGCCGCAAAGAAGCGGGCTTGTGTGCCAAGCCTTCCGACTGCCGGAGGACGGTGGCTGCCGCTCTCCTGCCTCTTGAATTCACTCTCGGCAAGCGAATGGAAAGCGTTCCAGGACAACTTGCCTGGGTTTTGACTTGGTCCTGATGCCTCCCACCTTGGCAAGTCTTGCTCGTCGCCAGAGGCTCCGAGATGCACAGAAGACGGTGGCAGCTGCTGAAAAGAAGGGCAGCGGTGCGTTTGTCGACAAGCAAGAAGATAGGCAGCTGCCTGTGCTTGGGAAGGAGCAGCTGCCTGGTTTTGGCAATTGCCTTCACAGCGCCCAGAAGCCCGGTGCTCTGCTGCTTTGTTTTTCGCAGTCAGTCAATTGCACACTAGTGAAGCTGTGCCAGGCTCTTCAGCTTTGCTGCTTTTGAGCATCTGTGCTCCACTTAGGCTCTGTGACATCTCTGGAGGTGGTTTGCCTCGCCCAGGCTGGAAAGTGCCCGCTAGTACCTAGAGCTGGGCAGGAGAGGGCAGAGAGCACTTCCATCTGACAGCAGGTTGCAGATTGCCTCGGAAAGAGCCGTGTCCTTGGAATGTGCAGCAAATCCTCTTTCTTTGCAAACCGCGGTTAGTGTGCAGTGTAGGTACACTCTCCCCTTGCCAAATGGAGTGGGAAAGCTTTTCGCTAAGCTAGAGATGACTAGAGAAGCAGAAGCGCGGCTCCGGAGCTATCCGGAGGAAAGTGCCGCTTCCCGATGTCTTTCGGCTTGAAGCGGCGCTCCAGAGCGCTTTGCTGCCGCTTTACTGAGCTGTGCGCGAACTAGCCGCTTCTGCGCCTCTGAGAAGCAGAGATCGCGGTTGCTTGGAAGAGGCGAAGAACGAAGCCGCAAAGAAGCGGGCTTGTGTGCGAAGCCTTCCGACTGCCGGAGGACGGTGGCTGCCGCTCTCCTGCCTGTTGAATTCACTCTCGGCAAGCGAATGGAAAGCGTTCCAGGACAACTTGCCTGGGTTTTGACTTGGTCCTGATGCCTCCCACCTTGGCAAGTCTTGCTCGTCGCCAGAGGCTCCGAGATGCACAGAAGACGGTGGCAGCTGCTGAAAAGAAGGGCAGCGGTGAGTTTGTCGACAAGCAAGAACATAGGCAGCTGCCTGTGCTTGGGAAGGAGCAGCTGCCTGGTTTTGGCAATTGCCTTCACAGCGCCCAGAAGCCCGGTGCTCTGCTGCTTTGTTTTTCGCAGTCAGTCAATTGCACACTAGTGAAGCTGAGCCAGGCTCTTCAGCTTTGCTGCTTTTGAGCATCTGTGCTCCACTTATGCTGTGTGACATCTCTCGAGGTTGTTTGCCTCGGCCAGGCTGGAAAGTGCCCGCTAGTACCTAGAGCTGGGCAGGAGAGGGCAGAGAGCACTTCCATCTGACAGCAGGTTGCAGATTGCCTCGGAAAGAGCCGTGTCCTTGGAATGTGCAGCAAATCCTCTTTCTTTGCAAACCGCGGTTAGTGTGCAGTGTAGGTACACTCTCCCCTTGCCAAATGGAGTGGAAAAGCTTTTCGCTAAGCTAGAGATGACTAGAGAAGCAGAAGCGCGGCTCCGGAGCTATCCGGAGGAAAGTGCCTCTTCCCGGCGTCTTTCGGCTTGAAGAGGCGCTCCGGAGTGCTCCGCTGGCGCTCTGCTGAGCTGTGCGCGAACTAGCCGCTTCTGCGCCTCTGAGAAGCAGAGATCGTGGTTGCTTGGAAGAGGCGAAGAACGAAGCCGCAAAGAAGCGGGCTTGTGTGCCAAGCCTTCAGACTGCCGGAGGACGGTGGCTGCCGCTCTCCTGCCTGTTGAATTCACTCTCGGCAAGCGAATGGAAAGCGTTCCAGGACAACTTGCCTGGGTTTTGACTTGGTCCTGATGCCTCCCACCTTGGCAAGTCTTGCTCGTCGCCAGAGGCTCCGAGATGCACAGAAGACGGTGGCAGCTGCTGAAAAGAAGGGCAGCGGTGAGTTTGTCGACAAGCAAGAACATAGGCAGCTGCCTGTGCTTGGGAAGGAGCAGCTGCCTGGTTTTGGCAATTGCCTTCACAGCGCCCAGAAGCCCGGTGCTCTGCTGCTTTGTTTTTCGCAGTCAGTCAATTGCACACTAGTGAAGCTGAGCCAGGCTCTTCAGCTTTGCTGCTTTTGAGCATCTGTGCTCCACTTATGCTGTGTGACATCTCTCGAGGTTGTTTGCCTCGGCCAGGCTGGAAAGTGCCCGCTAGTACCTAGAGCTGGGCAGGAGAGGGCAGAGAGCACTTCCATCTGACAGCAGGTTGCAGATTGCCTCGGAAAGAGCCGTGTCCTTGGAATGTGCAGCAAATCCTCTTTCTTTGCAAACCGCGGTTAGTGTGCAGTGTAGGTACGCTCTCCCCTTGCCAAATGGAGTGGGAAAGCTTTTCGCTGAGATAGAGATGACTAGAGAAGCAGAAGCGCGGCTCCGGAGCTATCCGGAGGAAAGTGCCGCTTCCCGGCGTCTTTCGGCTTGAAGAGGCGCTCCGGAGTGCTCCGCTGGCGCTCTGCTGAGCTGTGCGCGAATTAGCCGCTTCTGCGCCTCCGAGAAGCAGAGATCGCGGTTGCTTGGAAGAGGCGAAGAACGAAGCCGCAAAGAAGCGGGCTTGTGTGCCAAGCCTTCCGACTGCCGGAGGACGGTGGCTGCCGCTCTCCTGCCTGTTGAATTCACTCTCGGCAAGCGAATGGAAAGCGTTCCAGGACAACTTGCCTGGGTTTTGACTTGGTCCTGATGCCTCCCACCTTGGCAAGTCTTGCTCGTCGCCAGAGGCTCCGAGATGCACAGAAGACGGTGGCAGCTGCTGAAAAGAAGGGCAGCGGTGCGTTTGTCGACAAGCAAGAACATAGGCAGCTGCCTGTGCTTGGGAAGGAGCAGCTGCCTGGTTTTGGCAATTGCCTTCACAGCGCCCAGAAGCCCGGTGCTCTGCTGCTTTGTTTTTCGCAGTCAGTCAATTGCACACTAGTGAAGCTGAGCCAGGCTCTTCAGCTTTGCTGCTTTTGAGCATCTGTGCTCCACTTATGCTCTGTGACATCTCTCGAGGTTGTTTGCCTCGGCCAGGCTGGAAAGTGCCCGCTAGTACCTAGAGCTGGGCAGGAGAGGGCAGAGAGCACTTCCATCTGACAGCAGGTTGCAGATTGCCTCGGAAAGAGCCGTGTCCTTGGAATGTGCAGCAAATCCTCTTTCTTTGCAAACCGCGGTTAGTGTGCAGTGCAGGTACGCTCTCCCCTTGCCAAATGGAGTGGGAAAGCTTTTCGCTAAGCTAGAGATGACTAGAGAAGCAGAAGCGCGGCTCCGGAGCTATCCGGAGGAAAGTGCCTCTTCCCGGCGTCTTTCGGCTTGAAGAGGCGCTCCGGAGTGCTCCGCTGGCGCTCTGCTGAGCTGTGCGCGAATTAGCCGCTTCTGCGCCTCCGAGAAGCAGAGATCGCGGTTGCTTGGAAGAGGCGAAGAACGAAGCCGCAAAGAAGCGGGCTTGTGTGCCAAGCCTTCCGACTGCCGGAGGACGGTGGCTGCCGCTCTCCTGCCTGTTGAATTCACTCTCGGCAAGCGAATGGAAAGCGTTCCAGGACAACTTGCCTGGGTTTTGACTTGGTCCTGATGCCTCCCACCTTGGCAAGTCTTGCTCGTCGCCAGAGGCTCCGAGATGCACAGAAGACGGTGGCAGCTGCTGAAAAGAAGGGCAGCGGTGCGTTTGTCGACAAGCAAGAACATAGGCAGCTGCCTGTGCTTGGGAAGGAGCAGCTGCCTGGTTTTGGCAATTGCCTTCACAGCGCCCAGAAGCCCGGTGCTCTGCTGCTTTGTTTTTCGCAGTCAGTCAATTGCACACTAGTGAAGCTGTGCCAGGCTCTTCAGCTTTGCTGCTTTTGAGCATCTGTGCTCCACTTAGGCTCTGTGACATCTCTGGAGGTGGTTTGCCTCGCCCAGGCTGGAAAGTGCCCGCTAGTACCTAGAGCTGGGCAGGAGAGGGCAGAGAGCCCTTCCATCTGACAGCAGGTTGCAGATTGCCTCGGAAAGAGCCGTGTCCTTGGAATGTGCAGCAAATCCTCTTTCTTTGCAAACCGCGGTTAGTGTGCAGTGTAGGTACACTCTCCTCTTGCCAAATGGAGTGGGAAAGCTTTTCGCTAAGCTAGAGATGACTAGAGAAGCAGAAGCGCGGCTCCGGAGCTATCCGGAGGAAAGTGCCGCTTCCCGATGTCTTTCGGCTTGAAGCGGCGCTCCAGAGCGCTTTGCTGCCGCTTTACTGAGCTGTGCGCGAACTAGCCGCTTCTGCGCCTCTGAGAAGCAGAGATCGCGGTTGCTTGGAAGAGGCGAAGAACGAAGCCGCAAAGAAGCGGGCTTGTGTGCGAAGCCTTCCGACTGCCGGAGGACGGTGGCTGCCGCTCTCCTGCCTGTTGAATTCACTCTCGGCAAGCGAATGGAAAGCGTTCCAGGACAACTTGCCTGGGTTTTGGCTTGGTCCTGATGCCTCCCACCTTGGCAAGTCTTGCTCGTCGCCAGAGGCTCCGAGATGCACAGAAGACGGTGGCAGCTGCTGAAAAGAAGGGCAGCGGTGAGTTTGTCGACAAGCAAGAACATAGGCAGCTGCCTGTGCTTGGGAAGGAGCAGCTGCCTGGTTTTGGCAATTGCCTTCACAGCGCCCAGAAGCCCGGTGCTCTGCTGCTTTGTTTTTCGCAGTCAGTCAATTGCACACTAGTGAAGCTGAGCCAGGCTCTTCAGCTTTGCTGCTTTTGAGCATCTGTGCTCCACTTATGCTCTGTGACATCTCTCGAGGTTGTTTGCCTCGGCCAGGCTGGAAAGTGCCCGCTAGTACCTAGAGCTGGGCAGGAGAGGGCAGAGAGCACTTCCATCTGACAGCAGGTTGCAGATTGCCTCGGAAAGAGCCGTGTCCTTGGAATGTGCAGCAAATCCTCTTTCTTTGCAAACCGCGGTTAGTGTGCAGTGTAGGTACACTCTCCCCTTGCCAAATGGAGTGGGAAAGCTTTTCGCTAAGCTAGAGATGACTAGAGAAGCAGAAGCGCGGCTCCGGAGCTATCCGGAGGAAAGTGCCTCTTCCCGGCGTCTTTCGGCTTGAAGAGGCGCTCCGGAGTGCTCCGCTGGCGCTCTGCTGAGCTGTGCGCGAATTAGCCGCTTCTGCGCCTCTGAGAAGCAGAGATCGCGGTTGCTTGGAAGAGGCGAAGAACGAAGCCGCAAAGAAGCGGGCTTGTGTGCGAAGCCTTCCGACTGCCGGAGGACGGTGGCTGCCGCTCTCCTGCCTGTTGAATTCACTCTCGGCAAGCGAATGGAAAGCGTTCCAGGACAACTTGCCTGGGTTTTGACTTGGTCCTGATGCCTCCCACCTTGGCAAGTCTTGCTCGTCGCCAGAGGCTCCGAGATGCACAGAAGACGGTGGCAGCTGCTGAAAAGAAGGGCAGCGGTGCGTTTGTCGACAAGCAAGAACATAGGCAGCTGCCTGTGCTTGGGAAGGAGCAGCTGCCTGGTTTTGGCAATTGCCTTCACAGCGCCCAGAAGCCCGGTGCTCTGCTGCTTTGTTTTTCGCAGTCAGTCAATTGCACACTAGTGAAGCTGAGCCAGGCTCTTCAGCTTTGCTGCTTTTGAGCATCTGTGCTCCACTTAGGCTCTGTGACATCTCTCGAGGTTGTTTGCCTCGGCCAGGCTGGAAAGTGCCCGCTAGTACCTAGAGCTGGGCAGGAGAGGGCAGAGAGCACTTCCATCTGACAGCAGGTTGCAGATTGCCTCGGAAAGAGCCGTGTCCTTGGAATGTGCAGCAAATCCTCTTTCTTTGCAAACCGCGGTTAGTGTGCAGTGCAGGTACGCTCTCCCCTTGCCAAATGGAGTGGGAAAGCTTTTCGCTAAGCTAGAGATGACTAGAGAAGCAGAAGCGCGGCTCCGGAGCTATCCGGAGGAAAGTGCCGCTTCCCGGCGTCTTTCGGCTTGAAGAGGCGCTCCGGAGTGCTCCGCTGGCGCTCTGCTGAGCTGTGCGCGAATTAGCCGCTTCTGCGCCTCCGAGAAGCAGAGATCGCGGTTGCTTGGAAGAGGCGAAGAACGAAGCCGCAAAGAAGCGGGCTTGTGTGCCAAGCCTTCCGACTGCCGGAGGACGGTGGCTGCCGCTCTCCTGCCTCTTGAATTCACTCTCGGCAAGCGAATGGAAAGCGTTCCAGGACAACTTGCCTGCGTTTTGACTTGGTCCTGATGCCTCCCACCTTGGCAAGTCTTGCTCGTCGCCAGAGGCTCCGAGATGCACAGAAGACGGTGGCAGCTGCTGAAAAGAAGGGCAGCGGTGAGTTTGTCGACAAGCAAGAACATAGGCAGCTGCCTGTGCTTGGGAAGGAGCAGCTGCCTGGTTTTGGCAATTGCCTTCACAGCGCCCAGAAGCCCGGTGCTCTGCTGCTTTGTTTTTCGCAGTCAGTCAATTGCACACTAGTGAAGCTGAGCCAGGCTCTTCAGCTTTGCTGCTTTTGAGCATCTGTGCTCCACTTAGGCTCTGTGACATCTCTCGAGGTTGTTTGCCTCGGCCAGGCTGGAAAGTGCCCGCTAGTACCTAGAGCTGGGCAGGAGAGGGCAGAGAGCACTTCCATCTGACAGCAGGTTGCAGATTGCCTCGGAAAGAGCCGTGTCCTTGGAATGTGCAGCAAATCCTCTTTCTTTGCAAACCGCGGTTAGTGTGCAGTGCAGGTACGCTCTCCCCTTGCCAAATGGAGTGGGAAAGCTTTTCGCTAAGCTAGAGATGACTAGAGAAGCAGAAGCGCGGCTCCGGAGCTATCCGGAGGAAAGTGCCGCTTCCCGGCGTCTTTCGGCTTGAAGAGGCGCTCCGGAGTGCTCCGCTGGCGCTCTGCTGAGCTGTGCGCGAATTAGCCGCTTCTGCGCCTCCGAGAAGCAGAGATCGCGGTTGCTTGGAAGAGGCGAAGAACGAAGCCGCAAAGAAGCGGGCTTGTGTGCCAAGCCTTCCGACTGCCGGAGGACGGTGGCTGCCGCTCTCCTGCCTCTTGAATTCACTCTCGGCAAGCGAATGGAAAGCGTTCCAGGACAACTTGCCTGCGTTTTGACTTGGTCCTGATGCCTCCCACCTTGGCAAGTCTTGCTCGTCGCCAGAGGCTCCGAGATGCACAGAAGACGGTGGCAGCTGCTGAAAAGAAGGGCAGCGGTGAGTTTGTCGACAAGCAAGAACATAGGCAGCTGCCTGTGCTTGGGAAGGAGCAGCTGCCTGGTTTTGGCAATTGCCTTCACAGCGCCCAGAAGCCCGGTGCTCTGCTGCTTTGTTTTTCGCAGTCAGTCAATTGCACACTAGTGAAGCTGAGCCAGGCTCTTCAGCTTTGCTGCTTTTGAGCATCTGTGCTCCACTTAGGCTCTGTGACATCTCTCGAGGTTGTTTGCCTCGCCCAGGCTGGCAAGTGCCCGCTGGTACCTAGAGCTGGGCAGGAGAGGGCAGAGAGCACTTCCATCTGACAGCAGGTTGCAGATTGCCTCGGAAAGAGCCGTGTCCTTGGAATGTGCAGCAAATCCTCTTTCTTTGCAAACCGCGGTTAGTGTGCAGTGTAGGTACACTCTCCCCTTGCCAAATGGAGTGGGAAAGCTTTTCGCTAAGCTAGAGATGACTAGAGAAGCAGAAGCGCGGCTCCGGAGCTATCCGGAGGAAAGTGCCGCTTCCCGATGTCTTTCGGCTTGAAGCGGCGCTCCAGAGCGCTTTGCTGCCGCTTTACTGAGCTGTGCGCGAACTAGCCGCTTCTGCGCCTCTGAGAAGCAGAGATCGCGGTTGCTTGGAAGAGGCGAAGAACGAAGCCGCAAAGAAGCGGGCTTGTGTGCGAAGCCTTCCGACTGCCGGAGGACGGTGGCTGCCGCTCTCCTGCCTGTTGAATTCACTCTCGGCAAGCGAATGGAAAGCGTTCCAGGACAACTTGCCTGGGTTTTGACTTGGTCCTGATGCGTCCCACCTTGGCAAGTCTTGCTCGTCGCCAGAGGCTCCGAGATGCACAGAAGACGGTGGCAGCTGCTGAAAAGAAGGGCAGCGGTGAGTTTGTCGACAAGCAAGAACATAGGCAGCTGCCTGTGCTTGGGAAGGAGCAGCTGCCTGGTTTTGGCAATTGCCTTCACAGCGCCCAGAAGCCCGGTGCTCTGCTGCTTTGTTTTTCGCAGTCAGTCAATTGCACACTAGTGAAGCTGAGCCAGGCTCTTCAGCTTTGCTGCTTTTGAGCATCTGTGCTCCACTTATGCTGTGTGACATCTCTCGAGGTTGTTTGCCTCGGCCAGGCTGGAAAGTGCCCGCTAGTACCTAGAGCTGGGCAGGAGAGGGCAGAGAGCACTTCCATCTGACAGCAGGTTGCAGATTGCCTCGGAAAGAGCCGTGTCCTTGGAATGTGCAGCAAATCCTCTTTCTTTGCAAACCGCGGTTAGTGTGCAGTGTAGGTACACTCTCCCCTTGCCAAATGGAGTGGGAAAGCTTTTCGCTAAGCTAGAGATGACTAGAGAAGCAGAAGCGCGGCTCCGGAGCTATCCGGAGGAAAGTGCCTCTTCCCGGCGTCTTTCGGCTTGAAGAGGCGCTCCGGAGTGCTCCGCTGGCGCTCTGCTGAGCTGTGCGCGAACTAGCCGCTTCTGCGCCTCTGAGAAGCAGAGATCGTGGTTGCTTGGAAGAGGCGAAGAACGAAGCCGCAAAGAAGCGGGCTTGTGTGCCAAGCCTTCCGACTGCCGGAGGACGGTGGCTGCCGCTCTCCTGCCTGTTGAATTCACTCTCGGCAAGTGAATGGAAAGCGTTCCAGGACAACTTGCCTGGGTTTTGACTTGGTCCTGATGCCTCCCACCTTGGCAAGTCTTGCTCGTCGCCAGAGGCTCCGAGATGCACAGAAGACGGTGGCAGCTGCTGAAAAGAAGGGCAGCGGTGAGTTTGTCGACAAGCAAGAACATAGGCAGCTGCCTGTGCTTGGGAAGGAGCAGCTGCCTGGTTTTGGCAATTGCCTTCACAGCGCCCAGAAGCCCGGTGCTCTGCTGCTTTGTTTTTCGCAGTCAGTCAATTGCACACTAGTGAAGCTGAGCCAGGCTCTTCAGCTTTGCTGCTTTTGAGCATCTGTGCTCCACTTATGCTGTGTGACATCTCTCGAGGTTGTTTGCCTCGGCCAGGCTGGAAAGTGCCCGCTAGTACCTAGAGCTGGGCAGGAGAGGGCAGAGAGCACTTCCATCTGACAGCAGGTTGCAGATTGCCTCGGAAAGAGCCGTGTCCTTGGAATGTGCAGCAAATCCTCTTTCTTTGCAAACCGCGGTTAGTGTGCAGTGTAGGTACACTCTCCCCTTGCCAAATGGAGTGGGAAAGCTTTTCGCTAAGCTAGAGATGACTAGAGAAGCAGAAGCGCGGCTCCGGAGCTATCCGGAGGAAAGTGCCGCTTCCCGGCGTCTTTCGGCTTGAAGAGGCGCTCCGGAGTGCTCCGCTGGCGCTCTGCTGAGCTGTGCGCGAATTAGCCGCTTCTGCGCCTCCGAGAAGCAGAGATCGCGGTTGCTTGGAAGAGGCGAAGAACGAAGCCGCAAAGAAGCGGGCTTGTGTGCGAAGCCTTCCGACTGCCGGAGGACGGTGGCTGCCGCTCTCCTGCCTGTTGAATTCACTCTCGGCAAGCGAATGGAAAGCGTTCCAGGACAACTTGCCTGGGTTTTGACTTGGTCCTGATGCGTCCCACCTTGGCAAGTCTTGCTCGTCGCCAGAGGCTCCGAGATGCACAGAAGACGGTGGCAGCTGCTGAAAAGAAGGGCAGCGGTGAGTTTGTCGACAAGCAAGAACATAGGGCAGCTGCCTGTGCTTGGGAAGGAGCAGCTGCCTGGTTTTTGGCAATTGCCTTCACAGCGCCCAGAAGGCCCGGTGCTCTGCTGCTTTGTTTTTCGCAGTCAGTCAATTGCACACTAGTGAAGCTGAGCCAGGCTCTTCAGCTTTGCTGCTTTTGAGCATCTGTGCTCCACTTATGCTCTGTGACATCTCTCGAGGTTGTTTGCCTCGGCCAGGCTGGAAAGTGCCCGCTAGTACCTAGAGCTGGGCAGGAGAGGGCAGAGAGCACTTCCATCTGACAGCAGGTTGCAGATTGCCTCGGAAAGAGCCGTGTCCTTGGAATGTGCAGCAAATCCTCTTTCTTTGCAAACCGCGGTTAGTGTGCAGTGTAGGTACACTCTCCCCTTGCCAAATGGAGTGGGAAAGCTTTTCGCTAAGCTAGAGATGACTAGAGAAGCAGAAGCGCGGCTCCGGAGCTATCCGGAGGAAAGTGCCTCTTCCCGGCGTCTTTCGGCTTGAAGAGGCGCTCCGGAGTGCTCCGCTGGCGCTCTGCTGAGCTGTGCGCGAATTAGCCGCTTCTGCGCCTCCGAGAAGCAGAGATCGCGGTTGCTTGGAAGAGGCGAAGAACGAAGCCGCAAAGAAGCGGGCTTGTGTGCCAAGCCTTCCGACTGCCGGAGGACGGTGGCTGCCGCTCTCCTGCCTCTTGAATTCACTCTCGGCAAGCGAATGGAAAGCGTTCCCAGGACAACTTGCCTGGGTTTTGACTTGGTCCTGATGCCTCCCACCTTGGCAAGTCTTGCTCGTCGCCAGAGGCTCCGAGATTGCACAGAAGACGGTGGCAGCTGCTGAAAAGAAGGGGCAGCGGTGCGTTTGTCGACAAGCAAGAAGATAGGCAGCTGCCTGTGCTTGGGAAGGAGCAGCTGCCTGGTTTTGGCAATTGCCTTCACAGCGCCCAGAAGCCCGGTGCTCTGCTGCTTTGTTTTTCGCAGTCAGTCAATTGCACACTAGTGAAGCTGTGCCAGGCTCTTCAGCTTTGCTGCTTTTGAGCATCTGTGCTCCACTTAGGCTCTGTGACATCTCTGGAGGTGGTTTGCCTCGCCCAGGCTGGAAAGTGCCCGCTAGTACCTAGAGCTGGGCAGGAGAGGGCAGAGAGCACTTCCATCTGACAGCAGGTTGCAGATTGCCTCGGAAAGAGCCGTGGTCCTTGGAATGTGCAGCAAATCCTCTTTCTTTGCAAACCGCGGTTAGTGTGCAGTGTAGGTACACTCTCCCCTTGCCAAATGGAGTGGGAAAGCTTTTTCGCTAAGCTAGAGATGGACTAGAGAAGCAGAAGCGCGGCTCCGGAGCTATCCGGAGGAAAGTGCCGCTTCCCGATGTCTTTCGGCTTGAAGCGGCGCTCCAGAGCGCTTTGCTGCCGCTTTACTGAGCTGTGCGCGAACTAGCCGCTTCTGCGCCTCTGAGAAGCAGAGATCGCGGTTGCTTGGAAGAGGCGAAGAACGAAGCCGCAAAGAAGCGGGGCTTGTGTGCGAAGCCTTCCGACTGCCGGAGGACGGTGGCTGCCGCTCTCCTGCCTGTTGAATTCACTCTCGGCAAGCGAATGGAAAGCGTTCCAGGACAACTTGCCTGGGTTTTGACTTGGTCCTGATGCCTCCCACCTTGGCAAGTCTTGCTCGTCGCCAGAGGCTCCGAGATGCACAGAAGACGGTGGCAGCTGCTGAAAAGAAGGGCAGCGGTGAGTTTGTCGACAAGCAAGAACATAGGCAGCTGCCTGTGCTTGGGAAGGAGCAGCTGCCTGGTTTTGGCAATTGCCTCTCACAGCGCCCAGAAGCCCGGTGCTCTGCTGCTTTGTTTTTCGCAGTCAGTCAATTGCACACTAGTGAAGCTGAGCCAGGCTCTTCAGCTTTGCTGCTTTTGAGCATCTGTGCTCCACTTATGCTGTGTGGACATCTCTCGAGGTTGTTTGCCTCGGCCAGGCTGGAAAGTGCCCGCTAGTACCTAGAGCTGGGCAGGAGAGGGCAGAGAGCACTTCCATCTGACAGCAGGTTGCAGATTGCCTCGGAAAGAGCCGTGTCCTTGGAATGTGCAGCAAATCCTCTTTCTTTGCAAACCGCGGTTAGTGTGCAGTGTAGGTACACTCTCCCCTTGCCAAATGGAGTGGGAAAGCTTTTCGCTAAGCTAGAGATGACTAGAGAAGCAGAAGCGCGGCTTCCGGAGCTATCCGGAGGAAAGTGCCTCTTCCCGGCGTCTTTCGGCTTGAAGAGGCGCTCCGGAGTGCTCCGCTGGCGCTCTGCTGAGCTGTGCGCGAACTAGCCGCTTCTGCGCCTCTGAGAAGCAGAGATCGTGGTTGCTTGGAAGAGGCGAAGAACGAAGCCGCAAAGAAGCGGGCTTGTGTGCCAAGCCTTCAGACTGCCGGAGGACGGTGGCTGCCGCTCTCCTGCCTGTTGAAATTCACTCTCGGCAAGCGAATGGAAAGCGTTCCAGGACAACTTGCCTGGGTTTTTGACTTGGTCCTGATGCCTCCCACCTTGGCAAGTCTTGCTCGTCGCCAGAGGCTCCGAGATGCACAGAAGACGGTGGCAGCTGCTGAAAAGAAGGGCAGCGGTGAGTTTGTCGACAAGCAAGAACATAGGCAGCTGCCTGTGCTTGGGAAGGAGCAGCTGCCTGGTTTTGGCAATTGCCTTCACAGCGCCCAGAAGCCCGGTGCTCTGCTGCTTTGTTTTTCGCAGTCAGTCAATTGCACACTAGTGAAGCTGAGCCAGGCTCTTCAGCTTTGCTGCTTTTGAGCATCTGTGCTCCACTTATGCTGTGTGACATCTCTCGAGGTTGTTTGGCCTCGGCCAGGCTGGAAAGTGCCCGCTAGTACCTAGAGCTGGGCAGGAGAGGGCAGAGAGCACTTCCATCTGACAGCAGGTTGCAGATTGCCTCGGAAAGAGCCGTGTCCTTGGAATGTGCAGCAAATCCTCTTTCTTTGCAAACCGCGGTTAGTGTGCAGTGTAGGTACGCTCTCCCCTTGCCAAATGGAGTGGGAAAGCTTTTCGCTAAGCTAGAGATGACTAGAGAAGCAAGAAGCGCGGCTCCGGAGCTATCCGGAGGAAAGTGCCGCTTCCCGGCGTCTTTCGGCTTGAAGAGGCGCTCCGGAGTGCTCCGCTGGCGCTCTGCTGAGCTGTGCGCGAATTAGCCGCTTCTGCGCCTCCGAGAAGCAGAGATCGCGGTTGCCTTGGAAGAGGCGAAGAACGAAGCCGCAAAGAAGCGGGCTTGTGTGCCAAGCCTTCCGACTGCCGGAGGACGGTGGCTGCCGCTCTCCTGCCTGTTGAATTCACTCTCGGCAAGCGAATGGAAAGCGTTCCAGGACAAACTTGCCTGGGGTTTTGACTTGGTCCTGATGCCTCCCACCTTGGCAAGTCTTGCTCGTCGCCAGAGGCTCCGAGATGCACAGAAGACGGTGGCAGCTGCTGAAAAGAAGGGCAGCGGTGCGTTTGTCGACAAGCAAGAACATAGGCAGCTGCCTGTGCTTGGGAAGGAGCAGCTGCCTGGTTTTGGCAATTGCCTTCACAGCGCCCAGAAGCCCGGTGCTCTGCTGCTTTGTTTTTCGCAGTCAGTCAATTGCACACTAGTGAAGCTGAGCCAGGCTCTTTCAGCTTTGCTGCTTTTGAGCATCTGTGCTCCACTTATGCTCTGTGACATCTCTCGAGGTTGTTTGCCTCGGCCAGGCTGGAAAGTGCCCGCTAGTACCTAGAGCTGGGCAGGAGAGGGCAGAGAGCACTTCCATCTGACAGCAGGTTTGCAGATTGCCTCGGAAAGAGCCGTGTCCTTGGAATGTGCAGCAAATCCTCTTTCTTTGCAAACCGCGGTTAGTGTGCAGTGCAGGTACGCTCTCCCCTTGCCAAGTGGAGTGGGAAAGCTTTTCGCTAAGCTAGAGATGACTAGAGAAGCAGAAGCGCGGCTCCGGAGCTATCCGGAGGAAAGTGCCTCTTCCCGGCGTCTTTCGGCTTGAAGAGGCGCTCCGGAGTGCTCCGCTGGCGCTCTGCTGAGCTGTGCGCGAATTAGCCGCTTCTGCGCCTCCGAGAAGCAGAGATCGCGGTTGCTTGGAAGAGGCGAAGAACGAAGCCGCAAAGAAGCGGGCTTGTGTGCCAAGCCTTCCGACTGCCGGAGGACGGTGGCTGCCGCTCTCCTGCCTGTTGAATTCACTCTCGGCAAGCGAATGGAAAGCGTTCCAGGACAACTTGCCTGGGTTTTGACTTGGTCCTGATGCCTCCCACCTTGGCAAGTCTTGCTCGTCGCCAGAGGCTCCGAGATGCACAGAAGACGGTGGCAGCTGCTGAAAAGAAGGGCAGCGGTGAGTTTGTCGACAAGCAAGAACATAGGCAGCTGCCTGTGCTTGGGAAGGAGCAGCTGCCTGGTTTTGGCAATTGCCTTCACAGCGCCCAGAAGCCCGGTGCTCTGCTGCTTTGTTTTTCGCAGTCAGTCAATTGCACACTAGTGAAGCTGAGCCAGGCTCTTCAGCTTTGCTGCTTTTTGAGCATCTGTGCTCCACTTAGGCTCTGTGACATCTCTGGAGGTGGTTTGCCTCGCCCAGGCTGGAAAGTGCCCGCTAGTACCTAGAGCTGGGCAGGAGAGGGCAGAGAGCACTTCCATCTGACAGCAGGTTGCAGATTGCCTCGGAAAGAGCCGTGTCCTTGGAATGTGCAGCAAATCCTCTTTCTTTGCAAACCGCGGTTAGTGTGCAGTGCAGGTACGCTCTCCCCCTTGCCAAATGGAGTGGGAAAGCTTTTCGCTAAGCTAGAGATGACTAGAGAAGCAGAAGCGCGGCTCCGGAGCTATCCGGAGGAAAGTGGCCTCTTCCCGGCGTCTTTCGGCTTGAAGAGGCGCTCCGGAGCGCTGCGCTGCCGCTCTACTGAGCTGTGCGCGAATTAGGCCGCTTCTGCGCCTCCGAGAAGCAGAGATCGCGGTTGCTTGGAAGAGGCGAAGAACGAAGCCGCAAAGAAGCGGGCTTGTGTGCGAAGCCTTCCGACTGCCGGAGGACGGTGGCTGCCGCTCTCCTGCCTCTTGAATTCACTCTCGGCAAGCGAATGGAAAGCGTTCCAGGACAACTTGCCTGGGTTTTTGACTTGGTCCTGATGCCTCCCACCTTGGCAAGTCTTGCTCCGTCGCCAGAGGCTCCGAGATGCACAGAAGACGGTGGCAGCTGCTGAAAAGAAGGGCAGCGGTGCGTTTGTCGACAAGCAAGAACATAGGCAGCTGCCTGTGCTTGGGAAGGAGGCAGCTGCCTGGTTTTGGCAATTGCCTTCACAGCGCCCAGAAGCCCGGTGCTCTGCTGCTTTGTTTTTCGCAGTCAGTCAATTGCACACTAGTGAAGCTGAGCCAGGCTCTTCAGCTTTGGCTGCTTTTGAGCATCTGTGCTCCACTTAGGCTCTGTGACATCTCTCGAGGTTGTTTGCCTCGGCCAGGCTGGTAAGTGCCCGCTAGTACCTAGAGCTGGGCAGGAGAGGGCAGAGAGCACTTCCATCTGACAGCAGGTTGCAGATTGCCTCGGAAAGAGCCGTGTCCTTGGAATGTGCAGCAAATCCTCTTTCTTTGCAAACCGCGGTTAGTGTGCAGTGTAGGTACACTCTCCCCTTGCCAAATGGAGTGGGAAAGCTTTTCGCTAAGCTAGAGATGACTAGAGAAGCAGAAGCGCGGCTCCGGAGCTATCCGGAGGAAAGTGCCGCTTCCCGATGTCTTTCGGCTTGAAGCGGCGCTCCAGAGCGCTTTGCTGCCGCTTTACTGAGCTGTGCGCGAACTAGCCGCTTCTGCGCCTCTGAGAAGCAGAGATCGCGGTTGCTTGGAAGAGGCGAAGAACGAAGCCGCAAAGAAGCGGGCTTGTGTGCGAAGCCTTCCGACTGCCGGAGGACGGTGGCTGCCGCTCTCCTGCCTGTTGAATTCACTCTCGGCAAGCGAATGGAAAGCGTTCCAGGACAAACTTGCCTGGGTTTTGACTTGGTCCTGATGCCTCCCACCTTGGCAAGTCTTGCTCGTCGCCAGAGGGCTCCGAGATGCACCGAAGACGGTGGCAGCTGCTGAAAGAAGGGCAGCGGTGAGTTTGTCGACAAGCAAGAACATAGGCAGCTGCCTGTGCTTGGGAAGGAGCAGCTGCCTGGTTTTGGCAATTGCCTTCACAGCGCCCAGAAGCCCGGTGCTCTGCTGCTTTGTTTTTCGCAGTCAGTCAATTGCACACTAGTGAAGCTGAGCCAGGCTCTTCAGCTTTGCTGCTTTTGAGCATCTGTGCTCCACTTATGCTGTGTGACATCTCTCGAGGTTGTTTGCCTCGGCCAGGCTGGAAGTGCCCGCTAGTACCTAGAGCTGGGCAGGAGAGGGCAGAGAGCACTTCCATCTGACAGCAGGTTGCAGATTGCCTCGGAAAGAGCCGTGTCCTTGGAATGTGCAGCAAATCCTCTTTCTTTGCAAACCGCGGTTAGTGTGCAGTGTAGGTACACTCTCCCCCTTGCCAAATGGAGTGGGAAAGCTTTTCGCTAAGCTAGAGATGACTAGAGAAGCAGAAGCGCGGCTCCGGAGCTATCCGGAGGAAAGTGCCACTTCCCGGCGTCTTTCGGCTTGAAGAGGCGCTCCGGAGCGCTCCGCTGGCGCTCTGCTGAGCTGTGCGCGAATTAGCCGCTTCTGCGCCTCCGAGAAGCAGAGATCGCGGTTGCTTGGAAGGAGGCGAAGAACGAAGCCGCAAAGAAGCGGGCTTGTGTGCCAAGGCCTTCCGACTGCCGGGAGGACGGGTGGCTGCCGCTCTCCTGCCTGTTGATTTCACTCTCGGCAAGCGAATGGAAAGCGTTCCAGGACAACTTGCCTGGGTTTTGACTTGGTCCTGATGCCTCCCACCTTGGCAAGTCTTGCTCGTCGCCAGAGGCTCCGAGATGCACAGAAGGACGGTGGCAGTTGCTGAAAAGAAGGGCAGCGGTGAGTTTGTCGACAAGCAAGAACATAGGCAGCTGCCTGTGCTTGGGAAGGAGCAGCTGCCTGGTTTTGGCAATTGGCCCTTCACAGCGCCCAGAAGGCCCGGTGCTCTGCTGCTTTGTTTTTTCGCAGTCAGTCAATTGCACACTAGTGAAGCTGAGCCAGGCTCTTCAGCTTTGCTGCTTTTGAGCATCTGTGCTCCACTTATGCTGTGTGACATCTCTCGAGGTTGTTTGCCTCGGCCAGGCTGGAAAGTGCCCCGCTAGTACCTAGAGCTGGGCAGGAGAGGGCAGAGAGCACTTCCATCTGACAGCAGGTTGCAGATTGCCTCGGAAAGAGCCGTGTCCTTGGAATGTGCAGCAAATCCTCTTTCTTTGCAAACCGCGGTTAGTGTGCAGTGTAGGTACACTCTCCCCTTGCCAAATGGAGTGGGAAAGCTTTTCGCTAAGCTAGAGATGACTAGAGAAGCAGAAGCGCGGCTCCGGAGCTATCCGGAGGAAAGTGCCGCTTCCCGGCGTCTTTTCGGCTTGAAGAGGCGCTCCGGAGCGCTCCGCTGGCGCTCTGCTGAGCTGTGCGCGAATTAGCCGCTTCTGCGCCTCCGAGAAGCAGAGATCGCGGTTGCCTTGGGAAGAGGCGAAGAACGAAGCCGCAAAGAAGCGGGCTTGTGTGCCAAGCCTTCCGACTGCCGGAGGACGGTGGCTGCCGCTCTCCTGCCTGTTGAATTCACTCTCGGCAAGCGAATGGAAAGCGTTCCAGGACAACTTGCCTGGGTTTTGACTTGGTCCTGATGCCTCCCACCTTGGCAAGTCTTGCTCGTCGCCAGAGGCTCCGAGATGCACAGAAGACGGTGGCAGCTGCTGAAAAGAAGGGCAGCGGTGCGTTTGTCGACAAGCAAGAACATAGGCAGCTGCCTGTGCTTGGGAAGGAGCAGCTACCTGGTTTTGGCAATTGCCTTCACAGCGCCCAGAAGCCCGGTGCTCTGCTGCTTTGTTTTTCGCAGTCAGTCAATTGCACACTAGTGAAGCTGTGCCAGGCTCTTCAGCTTTGCTGCTTTTGAGCATCTGTGCTCCACTTAGGCTCTGTGACATCTCTCGAGGTTGTTTGCCTCGGCCAGGCTGGAAAGTGCCCGCTAGTACCTAGAGCTGGGCAGGAGAGGGGCAGAGAGCACTTCCATCTGACAGCAGGTTGCAGATTGCCTCGGAAAGAGCCGTGTCCTTGGAATGTGCAGCAAATCCTCTTCTTTGCAAACCGCGGTTAGTGTGCAGTGTAGGTACACTCTCCCCTTGCCAAATGGAGTGGGAAAGCTTTTCGCTAAGCTAGAGATGACTAGAGAAGCAGAAGCGCGGCTCCGGAGCTATCCGGAGGAAAGTGGCCGCTTCCCCGATGTCTTTCGGCTTGAAGCGGCGCTCCAGAGCGCTTTGCTGCCGCTTTACTGAGCTGTGCGCGAACTAGCCGCTTCTGCGCCTCTGAGAAGCAGAGATCGCGGTTGCCTTGGAAGAGGCGAAGAACGAAGCCGCAAAGAAGCGGGGCCTTGTGTGCCAAGCCCTTCCGACTGCCGGAGGACGGTGGCTGCCGCTCTCCTGCCCTCTTGAATTCACTCTCGGCAAGCGAATGGAAAAGCGGTTCCAGGACAACTTGCCTGGGTTTTTGACTTGGTCCTGATGCCTCCCACCTTGGCAAGTCTTGCTCGTCGCCAGAGGGCTCCGAGATGCACAGAAGACGGTGGCAGCTGCTGAAAAGAAGGGCAGCGGTGAGTTTTGTCGACAAGCAAGAACATAGGCAGCTGCCTGTGCTTGGGAAGGAGCAGCTGCCTGGTTTTGGCAATTTGCCTTCACAGCGCCCAGAAGCCCGGTGCTCTGCTGCTTTGTTTTTTCGCAGTCAGTCAATTGCCACACTAGTGAAGCTGAGCCAGGCTCTTCAGCTTTGCTGCTTTTGAGCATCTGTGCTCCACTTATGCCTCTGTGACATCTCTCGAGGTTGTTTGCCTCGGCCCAGGCTGGAAAGTGGCCCCGCTAGTACCTAGAGCTGGGCAGGAGAGGGCAGAGAGCACTTCCATCTGACAGCAGGTTGCAGATTGCCTCGGAAAA